>NW_020885022.1:379343-387497 GCF_003945725.1 Corapipo altera
GGACGTAACACCCGCAGAGGGGCTGAACACCCACACCTGCCCCCCTAATTCCAGCTCCACCTGCAGCCAATATCCCAATTTCCCCACCCTGGGCTTCAGCTTCCGCAGGGGAGCTCAGCTCTGGGTTCAGGAAAGCCGGGATGAAGGTGAATGGGGAGTTACAAAACTCCTCCGGGCCTCCCAGCCTGGTGATTTGAAGGGAAAACCCGGGGTTTTCCAGCCTTTATCCCCCCCAAAAAGCAGGGCTGTGTGGCCACTCTGCCTCAGCTTCCCCTCCTATAAAACGGGAATAACGCCGTGATTTCCCCCGGGAGCTGAGTCGGGACCTGGGGATCACGACCCGAGATCGGCGGGGCAGCCCCGCGTCACCCCGGGGGGGTCACCCCGGGGTTACCTGCAGTCCGGAGCCGAGATTTGGGGCCGTGCCAGCGCCGCCAGACACATCCCCGCCGCCGCTCCCGCGCCCGGCACAAAGTCCGCGGCCTCGGGCAGGGACTGGGGACAAACGGGCGGTGGCAGGGCCACCACGACCTCGCCGTGCCTTTGTCACCCTGCCCTTGCCCGCGGCGGGGCAGAGCCCGGGCCGGGGGTGCCGCGGTCAGGGGGCTCCCCGTGGGTGAGGGATGTGTGCGGATGCTCCCGGCTCGGCGCTCGGCTCGATCCCGCTGGGATATCGACTGGTCCTGGGGACAGGATAGGACACGGGGGTGGCCTGGCTGGGGACAGGCGGATGGAGCACGGCTGGATGCATCACGCCCGCCCAAGTGGGCACGGATGGAGACCCGGCTGGTCCCTCTCCCGGGCAGGAGGAGGGTGGTGCTGGGCTGCTCCCGGCGCAGGGAAGGGCAGGATGCGGCCCAGGAAAGCGAAGGATCCCGGCAGCCACTTGATGTCAGTGTTGGCCTGACGCTGCTCCCGGTGACGGGCAGAAAAACGAGCAGGAAAAAGGCCGGGAGGGAACAAAGATTTGGGATCTGGGGGATCTGTGGCGGGATGCAGTGCTTGGCTGGAGGGTGAATCCCTTGGGAGCCGCATCCGCGCTGGGTGGAGCATCACATCCACGGGGCATCAGCAGCAGGAAAAGCTGGATGCTGGTCCAGGGATTAGGGAGTAGATCCATCCATCCTTTGGGATTTTCCAGCCTCATTATTGACAGCAGTTCATTTAAGGGTCACCGACCCCCACCCTGTCCCATGTCTTTGCTTTTGGATTGGGGAATGTGGCCCATCCAAAATGCCCAGTGGTTCATTACCCGGCACGGACAGCCTCTCCTTGTGCCTTATAAAATTAATTAATTAATTGATCATTAGCACTCCCATCCAGGCATCCATGTGTTGGATCATGTCCCCCCTACCCCAGAGAAGCCCTGGCATGGCCAGGATGGGACTTCCAGGTGCCACCCCCCATCCCAAACCTGCCCATGGGCAGGATCCCCCTGTTCACCCTGATGCCCCCCTGCAGAGCCCCCCCACACACACACTTTGGGCTGAGTCAGGGCTTTTGTGCAGATTCTGCTGCCTCTGCTTTTTTGTAGGTCCTACAATAAATGGTGGCACTGCAGGGCTCAGCTGTGGGTGATAATGTGGGGGGGAACAGGGTCACCTCGCTGGGTCCTGGGTCAGACACAGAGGACTTGGGGGGCACAGGGGACATGGGGACAGATGGGGTACTCAGAGGGTTTGGGGGGTCCAGGGAAATGCTGAGGGGACAAAGGGGACAGTGGGGACAGAGGGGGACATGGGAGCCACAGGGCCCACAGAGGTCATGGGGGACACAGGCGTAGGGGGACGGGGACATCGGAGGAACGTGGGAGGACACAGAGGACATGGGGGCACACGGGGGACACCAGTGACAGGGTGACACCAGGGATGGGGACACGTGGCAGCCACAGGGAGGGTCTGGGGACACCGGGGGGGGGCACAGAGACACAAGAAGGGACATGGAAATGGAGCAGGGACACCCAGGGGACAGGAGGGGACACGTGGGGGGTTGGGGACACCCAGGGGACAAGGGGGGGACACGTGGGAGTTTGGGGGCGGGGCCAGAAGCGGGGGGGGGGACACGTTTGGGGGCGGGGCCGGCTGCGCACGCGCTGGGGGCGGGGCCAGGTCAGGGGGAGGGGCTTTCGGAACGGGGCTTCCGGGTTGGGCGTGGCCACGTCCTTGTTGGGTGTGGTGGGAGGGGCCATGTCAGGGTGTGGGCGGAGACAGAGCCTTATATGGTGCGGTGGGCGTGGCCAAGTGGGGAGCACGTGTCGCCCCCCAGCGCTCGGGGCGGGGGGAGCGGCGGGGGACGGGGAGCACCGGGAGCTGGATGCTGGGAACACTGGGAGCGCTGGGAAATGGCAGCTGGGAGCTCTGGGAGATGGATGCTGGGAACGCTGGGAGATGGATGCTGGGATCTGGGAGCTGGGAGTGCTGGGAGATGCGAGCTGGAAGCACTGGGTGCTAAGAGCAGTCCGAGATGGTTGCCGAGAGCGCTGGGATATGGGAGCACTGGAAGCACTGGGAGATGGGTGCTGGGAGCTGGTGTAGGGCACTGGGAGTTGGCACTGGGGTTGCCAGACCCCGCTGGGCTCCCTTCACCCCACTCCTGCCCAGGCTTTGCACAGGGCTTTGCTCGAGCTCAGGCTGGTCCCAACAAGCAGCTCCCTGTCCCATCCAGCCGATCCAGGGCACTGCCATTCCAGGCCTTTGGCACAGTAACCCCCCTCCAAATGCAAATCCAGACCCGAAATGCTCTGGAAGGAGACACCCCCATGCCACGGGTTAAATCCAGCCCCACAGCATTCCCCCCACAAAAAGCCTTCCCGGGGGCTGGGAGCAAACCCAATCCTGCAGGATTGGGGTTGTGCAAACACCCGATGCCCCAGAAATATTCCTGAGACTCTGGAAAGGGTTGTGGCACCCCAGCTTTGGAGGGAGCACCTATGGGTGGGAGTTGAGGCTCAGCCAGACATGCCGGGGTGTGGAGGAGCTTGGAAAATACATGGAAAATAAATCAATCCAGGTCAGTAAACCACAAAATCCCTGGCACGAGCTCGGGAATCACCCTGTCCCTGTGTGAGATCCTAATCCAGCTCCTCCAGGCAGCCTTGGGAACCTTGAACTTGTTCCTCCAGCCCGGGAAGGCAAAGGGGCTCTGAGACAGGACTGATGGTGTTCCCGTGGCACAGGAAGCACTCCAGGGAGCAGGATTGCCTCTGGATCCCTGGGACAACAACTCCTGGGACTGACAAATAATGGCACTTGGGACCTCAGAGAGCCTCAGTGTGGGCAAAAGCAGCACAGGGGAGGGACGGAGGGGCCAGAGTTGGGCGTGGGCTCCCAGCACACGGGTGAGGCTCAGCTGGGCCGGGAAGGTCACAGGCTCAGAGATAAGTCCAGCTCCAGGAGAGGGGGGGTTATCAGCACCCCAGGCTGCTTCCCAGCTCCTCCAAACTCCCCCGTGCTCCTCTGTGCTCTGCTTTGGGCAGGAGCAGGCAGGGAAGGGCAGGAACAGTCAGGGAAAGGAAGGAGCAGGTAGGGAAGGGAAGGAACAGGCAAGGAAGCCCAGTCTGCCCCACAGACAAAGAGTCCAAGGTGACCAACTTTGTAGGACTTCTTAGGTTTGGGGGGTTTTTTGCCTTTATTTGCAAAATTTATTGCTTATTTTTGCCTTTTATGTGTCCTGATCCCCAAAATACACATTGTTCCCTTAAATTCCTGCACACATTCCCTTAAATTCCGACACGCCACACAGCTCAGCCAGCAAGGAGAGACACCAGTGGGAAAAATCCCTGTGAAACCCTCGGGAAAGCTCCTGGACTTGGCCCTTTGGGTCCCTCCTGCCCTTGAAAGCTGAGATGGAGGAGCCTGGAATTGGGTAGAGGGGGAATCTGGGGGGGGGAAGAGGGGTAACTGTCACCCCCTGAGTGTGCTGAGCTCTCACCGTGCTGGGGGAGGGTGGGGGCTGCTAATTGTGATCCATCTGCTAATTGTGATCCACATAATCGTGATCCATGTGTGCTGCCATCCAGGAACAGTTCTGGAGAAGGACAGAAGCTTTCAAGAGTGTGAGTTGGAAGCTCAAGGCTGGGCCTAGAGTTGGGCAGCCCCTTCCTAAGCCAGGCCCCCCCTTTTGGGGCTGGGGCACCCCTTTCCTGAGCCGAGCACCCCCTTTTAGAGCTGGGGGACCCCTGTGAACAGGACACCCCTCTTTGGCACTGGGGTCCCCCCTGTGTGTGGAGTAGCCCCACTTTGGGCTGGGGTATCCCCTGTGGGTGGGGCACCCTTCTTTGGGGCTGGGGTCAGCCCTGCAGGTGGAATAACCCCTCCTTTGGCACTGGGGTCTCTCCTGTGAGTCGAGTACCCCCCAATTTGAGGCTGGGGTATCACTGTGAGCTGGACACCCCCTTTGGCACTGGGGTTCCCCCCTGCAAGTGCAATAACCCCCTCTTTGGCCCTGGGGTCCCACCCGTGAAGGGAATAACCCCCCCCACTTTGGCCCTGGGGTCCCCTCTTCGAGCCAGGCCCCTCCCCGGAGCCGCCCCTCTGGCCCCGCACAGGCCGCCTGAGCAAGGCCTCAGCCCGCCCCGGGCGGGGTTTCAGCGTCTCCATCCCGGCCCAAACCCCATCGGGAGCTCTCAGGGCCAAGGGGACGCAGGGACCCCGGTCAGGGCCCGCGGTAGGGCCCGGTCGCGGTTTCCCCGCGGGGCCGGGCCCGGCCCCACCGCCAGGACCCCGCGCTCGCCACGCGTGGCCGCGGGGCCTCCTGGGACAGCGAGTCCACGCCCTCATCGCCCCCTCGGTCGCTTCACGCCTGGAGACTACAACCCCCACAATGCCCCGCGCCCCGCCTCTTCCCCGCATTCCCATTGGCGCCGCCGGGCCGTCTCGCGGCGGCACGGCGGGATGTGATTGGCCGAGCGGGCGGCGGGGCCGGGGCGGCGGCGATGGCGGCCGGGAGGGGCCGCGCGGGAGCGGCGGCGCCGCCATTTTGTGTGTGAGGGGACGGGCCGGGGGCTCCTCCGTGGCCCCTCCGCGGTCCTTCCGCGGCCTCTCCGCGGCCCCGAGCCGGTGCTTCCTCTCCTGGGAGCCGAGCTCGGTGCCCGCGCTGGTCGTGAGGGGAGGGGCGGCGCCGCGGCCTCACCGGCCGCTCCCCCGTCAGCGCCCCGGGCCGGGAGCCCAACGCTGCCCCGGGCGCCTCATGGGGCAGCGAGGGGCGGGGGGTCGAGGTTACCCCGCGGTCTGAGGCGGTGCGGCGGGGCAGGTCCTGCCCGGGGGCTCCGCTGCGGGGCGGGGGCTGGGGGGTGGTGTGTGTTTTTGTGTAAAAATTAGCGTTAAACAGCATTTTGACGTGTTTCGGCAGCCGCAGCTCGAGCTGGTGCGGGGCTGGTCCCCCATGAGGAGCAGCCGGGGGAGGAACAGCGCATTTTTTGTGGAAGTTGGGGCTGGGAGTGCTGGGGGTCCCGTACACCGCATAGGAGGGGAAAAAAATACCATCCCTCGCGTTTAATCCTTTTGTTTCATACATTCCAGCCAATTCCCGGCGGGATCCAGGCAGGATCCAGTGGATCCCAGCTAACATGGCCTCCCCCGGGGTGCCGAGAGCCTCAAAAACAAAAGCGTTTCGCTGTTTCCAGGGCTCGGGGAGCTCCTTGGCTGGGGACAGAGTGACAGACCCCGCGGCCGGAGGGGCTGATGCCGCTCCTGGGGCTGGGGAAGCACCTCCGGGGATTTTTTTTTTTTTTCCTGGGAAAAACAAAAAAAAAAAAAAAAAAAAAGGCTTTTTAAAAAGGGGGGAAAAAAAAAAAAGTTTTTTTTTTTTTTTTTTGGAAGCGCTCAGCGCTGTTTGAGCTCTCAGCAGCGACCCCACGGCTCCTCGGTGGAACTTCAGCTCCCGGCCCTGTTTTTCCCTCGGCAAAGGCCATTCCTGTGTTTGTGGGGCTGAGTTTAGGTGTAAAACAGGGAGATTTGGGAGGCTTCTCTCTCGAGTGTGAGTTGTGCTGTCAGAGGTGGCTCTGCCAGGTCAAACCTGGGTTATTTTACATTTATGCACTTGGTGGGGTGGGTTTTTTTAAATTAGATTTCTGTTATGACTCTGCTGACAGTGTTTGCCCCCATGTTGCTTGAGCAGGTCCTGAACTCCAAAGCTTCACATGGAGAGTTGTGGCTGCCCCATCCCTGGAAGTGTCCAAGGCCAGGTTGGACGGGGCTTGGAGTGACCTGGGCTGGTGGAAGGTGTCCCTGCCCATGGCAGGGGTGGCACTGGATGGGCCTTAAAGTCCTTCCAACCCAAACTATTCTGTGATTCTATGATATTTTTGTATCCCAGCTGCATTTCCAGAACTGGGACCTTTTTGCCTGTGACAGCTGAAAATCCCATTTCAAGTTGATTTTGCCAAACTGATTTGATTTGCCCACGTGCTTCAGGGTTTGTGGGGTGGGAGGAGCAGGAGGGGAACAATCCTGAGGGGCTGGAGCTCCCAGCCAGGGTTTGGTGTGGTCCAGATGCACCAAGAGCTGCAGGTTTTCAGTGGTAGCCACACCAGCTGCAGATTATCCTAATTTTTTACCAAGATTCTGCACATCTCATAACCCAGAGGCACCAGGATATTCCCAGCAGCTCCATGAGAGTGTCCTGGAGGGTAAAGCCAGTGAAGGGAGGTGCAGGTAAAGTCTTTGGCAGGACATGGAGGGGCTGCCAGTGCTGTGTCCCGGGTTCTAACCTAGGATGGGATCAGGGAGCAGCCAAGTTAAATGGGCTCAGGCCTGGACTGGGAGATGGGAGTAGCTCTGAGAGCTGCTGCTGGGACATGGGACATGATTCGGGGCTCCCCTCACCCCACTGCAGCATTAACAGGCCGATTCCTCCTTTTATTTCCAGTGTTTTCAGAGATCTGCTCTGTCCCTGCTCTGGTCTATCCAAGAGGAATGGCTGTTCCTGCAGGTGGGATGTGGGGTAGCCCCAGTTTTGAGTTGGTGCTGTGTTTTCTGCCTCTTCCCCAGGACAGAATTTCAGCTCAGAAATTCCAGAAATTTGTTTTCCTCAGCAAACAAGCCCCCTGGGAGGGCAGGGGCTGGGAAAGCCCTTTGCCAGAGGGTCTCCCAGTGCCCTGTTTTTCCAAGGCTGATGCCCCAAATCCAGCATTGGTGTTGCCCTCCCACATCCATGGAGTGGTGGTGAGGTGGTTCCTGCCCATGGAGTCCTGAAATGGTTGGGGTTGGAAGGGACCTTAAAGCCTGTTCAGCTCCATGGGCAGGGACACCTTCCACCAGCCCAGGTTGCTCCAAGCCCCGTCCAACCTGGCCTTGGACACTTCCAGGGATCCAGGGGCAGCCACAGCTTCTCTGGGCAACCTGTGCCAGGGCCTCCCCACCCTCACAGCAACCAAAACCAACCCCAAACCATTCCATGATTCCAGACTTTTGGTCCCAGGCTGATTCCTGCTGCCATCGGGCTCCAATCAGCTCCAGCCTGGCTCTGAAGCTCCTGGGAAGGCTTGGGAAGGGGAGCTCTCCTCTTGGCCAGGGAGAAACTCAGGGATGGGCTCCCTGTCCCTTACTGACCCTTTGGAGGTTCTGAAGGTCCCCAAAGGTCCCTTTCAGCAGGGGTTTGCACACAGAAGCTGGAATGAGCCCTTGGGATTGGGATAACCTGGTTCATTAAAACAGCAGAATAAAGCAGGAAAAGTCAGTGGAGCCAGAGCAGGTTGGAGAGTTGATCATTATAGTCCTTTTTTGGTTTTTTTTAAGGTCTATTTTTTAAAGCATTGGCAGAGAAAATATTTATTTGGGGGCATTGAACACAGCAGGTTTGGGGTAAGTGGATGAAGGCAAACCCTTGGATCAAGGTGTTCCCATGGACCAGGAGCTGCATTTCACGGAGCCAGGCCTCTGTGGGACCCAGCCCGGTGCCATCGGACATGGAGAGAAAACGGGAATCCCGGAGAGGGAATCGCTCGGCAGGGACAGAAACGCCTGGGATGGAGGAGGAGGGGACAGCGCTTGGCCCCTCTCCCATCCCGCGGGATCCCGCTGGATCATCCCCCCGCGCTGCGGTGATGTCATGGCACAGGGAAGGGGCCGGTGGCTCCCGAGCCCCTTTCCTTGCCCCGCCGGTGCCCCAGAGAGGGGAGGGTTAAACCCGGGCCCCCCCCGCGGCTCCCTCGGC
>NW_020885022.1:392497-401620 GCF_003945725.1 Corapipo altera
CCCCCCTGGGCCCGGGGGGTTCCGGGGAGGTGCGGGGGGTGCCCGGTGGACCCGGGGGGTGCCGGGCTGGGAGGGGGAGGGGGCGGGCGGAAGGATCCCGGGGCTGCGATGGGTGCGGCGATCGGTGCAGCCGGCGGAGGGAGATGTAAACAAACCACAGCGGAAAGAAGTCCCTTCTTAAAGGCGCCGCGTCCCTTTTTTTTTTCCCCCAGGGCCGGCGCGGGGCTGCGCTCCCAAAGCCTTGGGGGAGGGGGGAGCTAAGGCGGAACGAGGCCTCGTCCCAGTCCCTGGCCCAGTCCTGGCCCTGGACCCAGTCCCGGTCCTGCCACCCCCACTGGCGATGTCCCCCTTGGGCCCCACGTCCGGGGGCGGGGCTGGGCTCGGGGGGCCCCACGGCCTTGGGGGGGGGGGGGGGGGAGAACAGGGGGACAGGAGGGCCCGCTGTGGGACACACGGTGGTGATGTTTGTGTGTCTGTGTCACCCGCTGTGTCACCTGCCCTGCCCAGCCCCCCCGGCCCAGGGGTGGCACTGGCAGGGGCCTGGTGGCACCGGAGGGGCCCCGCGGTGGCACCGCCACCCCCCTCGCCTGGGGATGGGACCCGGCCTGGGGGGAGGTTGGGGACTGGGGACAGACCAGGGCAGCTGCCACCGGGGCCTCTGATATGGAGGGGACGGTGGGTGGCCAGTACGGGACAGTGGGGTGGCCTGGCCAGAGCAGGTGGCCCGGCTGGAGAGGGTGACCATTTGGGGACAGTGTGTGACCATTTGGGGACAGTGTGTGACCATTTGGGGACAGTGTGTGGCCAGGCCAGGCCGCGGGGCCCCGTCCCCTCCCCCCACAGGGCACAGGCAGCGGGGCTGCACCGAAAAGGCAACTTTAATCGAGGCAGGCTCGGATGGTGCCCCAGCACCCCGCAGTGTCCGGGCGGCTGGTCCGGCTGTGCGTGGATGGGACCCCCCGGATCCCGGGTGGATCCCAAGCGATCCCGGCCCCGCTCCCCTCGGGGCTGGCCCTGAGTGACAGTGGTGGCGCTGGTGGCTCTCGGGGGCTCCCCCGCCCGGGGTGGGTCCCGCCCGCGGAGCCCCCGTGGCTGGTGATGCGATGTGTCCGCGGAGCTCCCCCGGCTGGTGCCAAGCGGGATGGATGGGGTAGGATGGGGTGGCAGCGGGGCCGTGGGGGGCACCTCTTGGTCACCTGTTCCTGCCCTGCCAGCGGCGCAGCAGCCACTGGGTGAGGAAGGGCCAGGTGGCGAGGAAGAGCAGCGTGCGGGGGGACACCGTCAGGGGCCACGGGGACGTCACCTGGCGAGGGGACAGAAAGGGGGGTGGGGGGGGGGACAGAGGTGGCACCGATGTCACCAAACCCTCTCCCCCCCCGCCCCAGCCCTCCACTGCTTGGTGGTCCTTCACATCCCTCCTCTGGAGATCATCAGCACCGTCCCTGGTGTCTGGAGGCTGGGGACGTGTCCCTAGGGATGTCACCTGCCCCTCGCTGTGTCTCCAGGCCCCCGGGGACCATGGGGTGGGTGGTGAGACAGCAGGGCCACCCCACAGTGCTGCCTCACCCCCAACTCACCTGCGGAGCAAGTGCCGGGTCGGGGTCTGTCCCAGCCGTGTCCCCCTGCAAGACAGGACAGGGTGCAGGTGGGGCTGGCACCCCCCTTCCAGTGCCTGCACCCCCGGGACAGGGAGGGAAGGGGCTGAAGGGAGCCCGTGTGGGGCTCCTGTGAGGGATCCAATGGCACAGCTGGGCCAGGACCCCAGGGACAATGGGAATGAGGGGAGCAATGGGAACGATGAGGGCTATAGAAATGGGGAGCCAGTGGGAATAACAGGGGCAATAGAAATGATGGGGGAAATGGGAATGATGGGGACAGTGGGAATGATGGGGAGCGGTGGGAATGATGGGGAGCAGCAGGAATGGAGGGGGGGGCGGTGGGAATGAGGGAGCAGCAGCTCCCTGCCTGCACCGTGGGGTAGATCAGCCTCGGCCCTGCCGGGAGGTGCCACCACACCCCGGGGTGTCCCCGCCCTCTGGGCCACCCGGGCCAGCCGAGCCCTGCCGGCCCGGGGTGGTGTCCCGGCCCCCCCGGCGGGTACCTGTGCCCAGGTGAGCGTCTCCAGCCGGCTCAGCCGCTCCCGCACCCGCCGCAGCTCCTCCTGCAGGGCCTGCACCGCGCTGGCCACGTGGGCCTCCAGCTCCGGGCTGAGCTCGGCGGTGTTCCCGGGGTCCTGCTCCCCCGCGGTGGGCTGGGGATCTGGGGGCACAGAGGCGGGCACACGGGTGACAGGGCAGGCTGGGCACCGCCTCGAGCCCCCCAAGGAGCCCCGGGGCTGGCACAGCCCACCCTGCACTGGCAGCAGGTAATGGCTCCCATGGAGTGCCACACACTGCCCACACCACGGCTGCCCCCAGCCCAGCCCAGCCCAGCAGCCCCACAGTCCTGTGGCACCAGGGCTGTCTCCAGGGACACGGGCCACCATGGCCCCCCCAGCAGTGGTGGTGGCAGTGGGTGACCTCCAGCCCACTGATGTGGCAGGTGCAGTGGTGCACATGGGTCACCTTGTGTCACCCGGCACAGGCAGGACACCCAGCACCAGGCAGGACCCCTCGCTGGTAAAGCTGTCTCCCCGCCCACCCTCGGGCCCCAAACCAGCCTGGAAAGCCCTGGGCAGTCTGTGCTGTGAGCAGGGCACAGGCAGGGACTCGCTGGCACCCCCTGAGTGCAGCACCCAGGGACAGCCCAGCCTGGCCAGATCAGCCTCAGTACAGCTTCACTCCCAAGGTCAAGCAGCCCAGTTTGTGGGAACAGTAAAACGAGAAGGGTGAGACAGGTGGCTGTGCCCAGGTAAGGTGATGACACCACCCCTGCAATGCCACCCTGGAGCAGCGAGCTCCAAATGCATCTGGGGACAGCACAGAGGGTGGCAGGAGGCTCCTTGTCCCCTCCCCACAGCACAGGTGGTGCCCCCCAGACACTGGCAGCAGTGGTGAGTGACACCACAGTAACACGGTGTCCCCAAGACCTCCAGGGGCACAGGGCCCAGTTTTCACCTCCCACCCTCCTGGGGAGAGCTCACCCCTGGCACCACCACATCCAAAGGCACCAGTGGAGCCACAGGACCACTGGCAGGAGCTGGATAGAGGGGGAGCTGGGAATCCTCTATCCCTGCTCAGCTGCTGGAGAGGCCAGCAGAACACTCTCCAAATTTGGACAATTTAGTACCACTGTGAGGAACAGGCAGCGGAGGGGCTGTGTCCTGGAGGGGTAGAGCCACCACACTTGGGGACCAAGGGGTGCTTAGAGGGGACACTCAGGGCTTCCTGCAGCTACTGATGACCCACCCCTGGGTGCTGGAGCCAAACTTGGTCCCTTGTGAGTGGTGGCAGGCCCTGCCCCCGCCCACCCCCCGAGCCCCCCAGGCCAGCCTTGCCTGCAGGGGGGAGCAGCAGGAAGGGGCCAAGGCTGCACCCACCTCTCTGGGAGCCCAGGGTTCCGAGGTCAGTGCTGCCGCTCCCCTCGGGTCTTCTGCCTTCGCCCCACAGCCCCTGCCCAGCACCACGGGGCTCCAGGGGCTCAGCCCCGGCCTGGATGCCATTTGGGGTGAGGCCCTGCGGCCCCCCAGCCTGTGTGAGGGGGGAGAAGAAGGGCCCTGAGACCCCACTGCCCTCCCTGAGGCTTTGGGGCACAATGGGTGATGCCAGGGCAGCGGTGGTGCCCCTCTCTGCCTTGTGGTGGGGGGTGTGTGTGGCTGAGTGAAGCTGAATCCCACTGGTAACACCAGTCAGCACCCAGTCTGTGAGGTGACAGAGCTCTAGAACCTGAGGGAAGTGAGGTGCCCAGGCTCCAGATGGCAAAAGAGGGGGGGCTTCCTCCCTCCTGACCACAGTGGACACCTCAAGTGCCAAACCAGGTGGCAGCAGCAGGGAGAAGTGGCAGGAGTGCAGTCTAAGTGGCAGCACTGGCCCTGTGTGGGGCCGTGGGTCTCACTCAGGTGCCCCCCAGAGTCAGAACCAAGAAATGAGGGGGGCTGGGGAGGCTCCTCAGCCTCCTCTTGGTGACAGGGAACAGGCTTCAGGAGTGACACGAAGCACAGAGGGGCACTGGGTCCCAACGCAGTGAGGCTTGCTGGGCTCCCAGGATGGCAGTGCTGAGCAGAGCCAGGAGAGCTGTGCAGTGTGGAGGTGTCTGAGCAGTGTGGAGGTGTCTGTGCAGTGTGGAGGTGTCTGTGCAGTGTGGAGGTGTGTCTGAGCAGTGTGGGGATGTGTCTGTGCAGTGTGGAGGTGTTTGAGCAGTGTGAAGGTGTGTCTGTGCAGTGTGGAGGTGTCTGTGCAGTGTGGGGATGTGTCTGTGCAGTGTGAGGGTGTGTCTGTGCAGTGTGGGGATGTCTGAGCAGTGTGGAGGTGTTTGAGCAGTGTGAAGGTGTGTCTGTGCAGTGTGAAGGTGTCTGTGCAGTGTGGGGATGTGTCTGAGCAGTGTGGGGATGTGCCTGTGCAGTGTGGAGGTGTCTGAGCAGTGTGGGGATGTGTCTGTGCAGTGTGAGGGTGTGTCTGTGCAGTGTGGGGATGTGTCTGTGCAGTGTGAGGGTGTGTCTGTGCAGTGTGGGGATGTGTCTGAGCAGTGTGGGGATGTGCCTGTGCAGTGTGGAGGTGTCTGAGCAGTGTGGGGATGTGCCTGTGCAGTGTGGGGATGTGTCTGTGCAGTGTGGAGGTGTCTGTGCAGTGTGGGGATGTGTCTGAGCAGTGTGGAGGTGTCTGTGCAGTGTGGGGATGTGTCTGAGCAGTTGCAGATGTGCCTGTGCAGCCGAGGCAGGGCAGGGCTGGCAGCTGGCAAAGCCTCCAGCGCTCCCCAGCCCCCCATTACCTTCCTGGGCTCCCCCTGCTCCAGGGTGTCGCAGTACATGTCCCCCTCGGAGTCACTGGTCACTTGGCTGCCCTCAAGCCCCTCGGTGGCAGGAGCCAGTCCACCTCCTGCAAGGGAAGCACCTGGCTCAGCCACGGGCAGGGCAGGGGGTTCTGGCCATGTCTCGGGGGCAGCAGGTCCCCAGGTGGACAAGGAGGAGCCTGTGTGCACAGGAGGAGGCAGCATGAGGAGGAAGCTGAGGCGGGGAGCGGGAGGGAATTGGCTCTGTTAACACCACCCAGATCACGGCTGTGATTCCAAGGACTGAATTCCCCCTTGTCCTGCCCACAGTGTCCTGTTCATACAACCCCCCAGCCCCCGGGGCAGCAGCGTGCCCTGTCACACAGACAGGGACCCTGCCCGGCTCCCCGGGCACTGCCAGCCCCGCTGCTCCAGGGAGGGCACGGCCGGGACGCTGCTCCGTGACCATATTTGCTCCTGGGGGAAAGGCTGGAGCGGCGGGAGGGACCTCCCCGGAGGGAGCACCCTGCCCACGCCGGGGCACAGCCAGGGGCCCCTCGAGGGGGCACAGGGCGGCCGTGGGCGAGTGCATGAGGGCTGTGTGAGGGAAGCCAGGGCTGAGCCAGGAATCCCAGTGCCAAGGAAGGGGTGGGCTTGGCTTGAGCCGAGGGAGAACATCCTCACACGGATCATGGACCTTGCAGGGTGATGGTTTCCCAGTCCACGGGGAAACACCCTCCCCTACTTCCTGCAGTTTAGACCCCTTTGCAGAGGTACAAGTGAGGCAGAGTCAATCCTCACACCCAGGGTTCCTCCAGCATGGACAGCAGGACCCAAGAAGAGCCCCAGTTTGCCTGGAAACACTGGTAGGGCTGGAGCAGAGGTGCCTGAAGCCAACAGCTCTGCAGATGGGTGGAGGCCCAGCCCCAGTGCCTCCTCCCCGGGGTGTCTGCCGGGTGCTGGACACACCAGGGAGACCAACCTGGGACGTGCTGCCCGCCCTGCTGCTCCCCAGGCAGGGCATCCTCGGGGCACTCCGGAGCCGGGCTGCTCCCTGGCACATCCTGGATGGGGCCGTCCAGCTGTTCCCGACTGTCTGCACGGAGGGAACAGGCAGAGGATTAACGTGCTGTGGTGTCCTGGCAGCACTGGCTCTGGGCTGGGCTCAGCACTGCTGCCCAGGAACCAACATGAAGTAAACCAGCCAGCAGGGTCTGCCCCACACAGACCACCCGGGGGTGGCAGGGGTGTCCCTGTCCCTGAGTCCCCCCCGAGGTAGCAGGCAGAGGGATCAGTGCTGGGTGACAGCTGGGTAAACACTGCCAGGTGACTGTCCTGTCCCCTGGGGGGGCCCACGGCCCATGGCACAACCCACCCCAACAAACAGCCTCACGCAAGAAGTGCTGGCTGCAAGAGCCTTGTCTGGGCAGCAACACCCCAAGAAGAACTTCCTGATGGGGCCCCAGCCCTTCCCACTGCCCCGTGGGGCCTGTGGGGTTAATCCTAGCCCTGCTTCCAGCAGTTCCCAGGACTTTGATCCCTGCTCCTGGGCAGACAGGTGTGTGGTAATGTTCCCCTACTGCTCCTTGCCTGCACTTCTCTGCTGTTCCCAACCTGCCTTTGCCATCACAGCAGAACACAGGACCCCCAGAGCCCACTGAGGGGCAAGGGCAGCCCCCACCCCACACAGGGGTTAGTGCCAGGGCTGCCCCGCTCCAGGACTGTCACCATTCCCTAATGTCTCCCCAGGGTGGGCTGTGACCTTGCAGGGTAAGGTCAGGCAGGGTCCTGTCACCTCCCACAGCACGGCACCTGGACAGACCCGGCTCCAGCCAGCCACGTTCACAAGACTCTGGTGAAAGCACCACTCACTGGAGATCTGTTGGGACCTGGAGCCACCCAAGATTTGGGGTCCAAGTGCTACTTTACGATGTGTTGACTTTGTAACCAAACAAAACCAAACCTGCCCAGACTCTCACCTCTGTCCCCCAAAAGCACCTGCCGGAGGCACCTGCCACGCTCTGCTCTCTGAAATCCCCTCTCTGCTCTGGTTCAGGGCAACCAAAGCTGCAATCCCACAGTCTGAAGGTGGGTGGGGGAAGCTTTAACACAAATGACTCAACACACCTCCAGGAGTTCAGTGCTTTACACACTGTCCCAGCCACCTTGGGCTCGCTGGCTCCATGGGCACTGCCAGGTTTAGATTTAAGGGACAGTGGCATCTGTCAGTGACACTCCCAAGTGGATAATGACCAGGAGTTTAGACCTAGCTTCTACAGTCCAGTGAAAAACTGAGCCTGTTTGCTTTTTAAAGGGATTCAGCATCCACATGGAGAACAAAGCACCTGGGTACCACGGGAAGGAGAGGCCACCCTGAGGCCAAGCCTTACAGGCTGCGTGTTTTCAGCATCCCTGTTGGAAGCAGGGAGCTGTCAGGCACAGGACAGCCTGGGGACAGGCAGGGAATGAGTCTGTCATGGCTCTCCCAAAGCACTGACAGTTCACACACCCACTGTGAAAATGCCTTGAAAATTCCTGTGCTGTTGAGCTGACCCACTGGTGACACGGCACAGCTGACACCTTTCTGAGCCCCCACATCAGCCCCTCGCTCCCCTGGGTGCTCCTCACAAGTCAGATACACCCAGGACAGCCCAGAGCCAGGGGTGGGACAGGTCCCCAGCACCTTCCCAGCACGAGGTAGCAGCCAGAGGCATGGAAAGGGCTGGAAAGGATTCTCCTCTAGCACAGCCCGGATTAAATAATCCCATTTCTCAACCCCAGTTTCTCCACATCCACTCCACGCAAAAACTGGCTGGTCCATGCAGGTGTTTACATCAGATGACCTGGAGATGAGCCAGAGCCAAGGAAAAGCACAGCCTCCCTGGGAGCTGATTCCTGCTCCACTGTTTACAGGGATTGGGGCCAAGGGGCACTTGGAAGCCAAATCTCAAACTCTCACTGCGAAGTTTCGCAGAGAGAGAGCCCAGACTGAAGAGACAACAGGACACCAGTCTGGGGGTGCCCAAACAGCCCCTTGGCAGCAGCTGTGCCACAGCAGGGGGGTCAGGTGGGATGTGGTGTCCCCGATCCCTCAGGGAGCAGCAGCAGGATGTGCCCCGGGGCAGAGCAGAGCCCAGAGGTGTTGTTTGTCCCGGTGCAGCCCCAAGCAGGGACCAGCAGCAGCGCTGTGCCAGGACGGGAGCACAGAGGGGAGGGATGCGCTGGGCACAGCCGGAGCGCAGCAGCTCCCACTCACCCCCTTTCCTCTTGAAGAAGAACTCGGGGGGCCGGGGCATGTCGTGGATCACCTCGTAGAGCGGCTCGAAGTAGCGGAACATCTCCCGCGTGGTCTCGTCCATGGGCACGGTGTCGATGACCTGCGGAGGGACGCGGCTGGACACGGGCGGCCCCGGCAGCGCGGCCCGGCCCCGCCGCCCGCCCCGTTACCTTCTGGGCCACCTTCTTCATCTCCGCCACGTACGCGGCCATCGCCTCCTCCTTGGACATCCTCCCCAGGCTGTGCCACGCGTCCCTGCGGGGCCGGGCGGGTGAACAGGACCCGGCCCGGGACACGAGCCGGACCCAACCGGGACATCCCCCGCTCTTACCACTTGTACCGGCCGATGGGGTCCCAGAAGCCGGGCCGCGGGCCCTGGCAGCACCCCGCCGTCGCCTGCTTGTAGTAGCTGTAGAAGCGCAGCATCTCCTCGTAGGAGGGCCGGTACGCCCCTGCGGGACACGGCTCAGCGGGGCCGCCCCGGCGGCGCGGCCGCCCGGCCCCGGCCCCGGCCCCCCCACCTACTCACCGCTCCGCGGCAGCCCCTGGATCACCTGAACGGCGGCGCGGAACTGCGCCCCGCAGCTCGGCTCCTCCATGGTGGGACCGGGACCGGCACCAGCCCCGCACCGACCCCGCACCGACCCCGGCACCGGCACCGGTGCGGGTCCCTCTCCGTGTGGGGACAGCGCGGGGCCAATCGGCGCCCGCCTTACATCGGCCCCAGAGCGTCACGCCCAATCAGCGCTCGCCTTTCATCGGCCCCTCCAATCAGCGCCCCACTCCCCGGATGGGACGCCCCGCCCCTTCCCCCGGCTCCCGGCGCTGAGCGCCGTGCGGGCGCCCCCTGCCGGCGAGTGGGTGCAGGTGCGGGGGCGGTCCAGGCGCCGCCTTGCGGGGATGGGCGGAACTGCAGGGACCGGGACTGGGACGGTGGGACAGGGAGAGCGGGATACTGGGAGAGGGACTGGGACAGTGGG
>NW_020885022.1:401630-406934 GCF_003945725.1 Corapipo altera
TGGGACAGGGAGAGCGGGATACTGGGAGAGGGACTGGGACAGTGGGAGAGGGACTGGGATAGTAGGACAGGGAGAGCGGGATAGTGGGACAGGGACTGGGACAGTGGGAGAGGGACTGGGATAGTGGGACAGGGACTGGGATGGTGGGACAGAGACAGGGACAGTGGGACAGGGACTGGGACAGTGGGACAGGGACTGGGATAGTGGGACTGGGACAGTGGGACAGGGAGAGCGGGATAGTGGGACGGGGACTGGGATAGTGGGACAGGGACTGGGACAGGGGGACAGAGACAGGGACAGTGGGACAGGGACTGGGACAGTGGGACAAGGAGAGCAGGATAGTGGGACAGGGAGAGCGGGATAGTGGGACAGGGAGAGCGGGATAGTGGGACAGGGACTGGGATAGTGGAACAGGGAGAGCAGGATAATGGGACAGGGACTGGGATAGTGAGACAGGGAGAGCAGGATAGTGGGACAGGGAGCAGGATAGGGGATGGGAGAGTGTGATAGGGTACTGGGAGAGTGGGATAGAGCACAGGAGAGAGGGGTAGTGGGACAGGAGAGTGCAATGGGACAGTGCAGTGGGACAGTGCTCCAGTGCTCCGTGGCTCTGCACCAGGCACAGGGACAGTGCTCAGGGACAGCACACTGGGATGTTCACCCACCTGGGCTGTGCAGCAGGACAGGGTGGGTGGGAAGTGCCAGGGCACAACTATTGTCTGGGACACTGGCACAGGTTGCCCAGAGAAGCTGTGGCTGCCCTATCCCTGGAAGTGTCCAAGGCCAGGCTGGATGGGACTGGGAGCAACCCTGGGTAGTGGTAGGTGTCTCTGCCCATGGCAGGGGGTGGGAATAGGGTGATCTTTAAGGTCCCTTCCCACCCAAACCATTCTGGGATTCCATGATCAGGATGGCACCAGGCATGGGGACAATGCACTGGGCCAACCAAGCAAGGGCCCCAGGGGGATGGACCAGGGGCCTGGGACACTGCACTGGGAAAGTGGGATGAAGTACTGGGACAGTGCACTGGAGAACTGGGATATGGCACTGGGACAGTGGCATGGGGGCCCTGGCCAGGGGCACAGTCCCACTGCATGCAGAGTAGGAACATCTGGCTCAGGCAGAGCAATTGTTAATTATTATCCAGCTTTATCCACTGTTACTTTTATCCACTGTATACTTTTATCCACTGTTAATTATTATCCAACTTTATTAATTATGATAGTGAGGAAGGGGCAGAATTTGGGGTCCCTGAGCCCCTGAGGTGAAGCTTTTCCTCCTTCTCCTCTTCTCCTTCCCCCTCTGCTGCGAGGGCTTTCCTTGAAGGCAGGGCACTGTGGGGACGTGGGGACATGTCCCTGGAGGTATGAGGTGCCCTGGGGATGTGGGATGTTCTGGGGTGCCCTGAGGACTGCCTGGATTCCGTGTTCTCCCAGGGCTGGATTCTGGGATTGGGGTGCAGAGCAGCTTTCAGCAGCCCCATCGTTGCCTCACACACCAGTTTTCCAACCTTAATCCCACCTCCAAATCCCAAATCCAAGTAGGGCCAATGCCCCACCCCCCCAAACTCCCCTAAATCCCGTCCCTCAACCCCTGGAGAAACATTTCCTTTCTAAAAATTGAAGGTAAATAAATAAATAAATAAAATGAAATAAATAAGAAACACAACAAATAAAATCAGCAAAGCCTTTTAAAGCCCTGGCCATTTCCGAGCTCTGACTCAGGATTCCTGCTCGGAACGGCCACAAGGCCTCGCTGGCTCCCACTCCCGGCAAATCCAGCCCCGAATCCCGAGCGCTGATTCACGGCACACGTGCTGTGCTATAAGCGGCCGGGAATGCTGTTTTCCATGGGATCCTTTCCAACTCGCCGGCGGGCGGGAGAAAATAGCAACGCTGCGGGCGGGGAGAGGGGGAATCGCACCGGGATTTGTTTGTGCTGTGGATTTTGCAGCGAGGGGTGTTTATCCCAGTTCATTTCACCGGGTCAGGGCATCTGTTGCTGAATTCCCGGGAATGCAATTTCCATGGGAGGAAGAGAACTTGGAGCAGAGCCCGGTTACGGGGTTGTGAGTGCATTTTTGGGGGGGACTGTGGTGTCCCCGTGTCCCCAGGGTATTCAGGAACAGCTTTATCCTCCCCCCCAGACACAGCCAAGGGACTGCCCAGATGTGCCCCAGCTGTCCAGATGTTGTGTGAGTTGCTCAGGTCTTGAACAGCAGCCCTGAGGCGCTGCCCAGGCTGACCAAATGCTCCCCTGCAGGTGCAAATGTTGCTCTTGGGTTACCAGACATTGCCCCAGGAACGCCCAGATGTTGCTCTGGCTGTCCAGATGTTGCTTGAGGTACACAGGTATCACTCAGGATGTCCAGATATTGCCCAAAAATGCCTGGGTGCTGCCCTGCGCGTACAGGTGTTGCTCCAGGATCACCTGAGATCACCCAGGATGCCCAGAAGTTGCCCCAGGGCGTCTGGGTGTTGCTCCAGGTGTCCAGATGTTGCTCCAGGATGCTCCAACATCCCCCAGGGTGCCCAAACACTGCTACGGGTGCCCTGACATTGCCCTGCATGTACAGAGATCACCCAGGATGTCCATAAGTTGCCCCAGAGTGCCCCAGTGTTGCCCCAGGGTGCCCAGATGCTGCCCAGATGTTGCTCTAAGTTGCCCAACTGTCACCCCTGGCTGCCCAACTGTCCCACTCAGGGTCTGGCCGTGCTGCTGCCACACTGACCCTAGAGAAAGTCACCTCCTCTCCCTGTCCTGCAACTCCTGGTCCCCACAGCCTGGTCAGGCCTGGGGTGGCCTCCCTGCTCTCCTGGACACTATGGATTTTTGGAAGAAGACTGTGGCCACCCATCCCTCCCTCCCCACCCACCCTCAGCAAGTGGTGGCTGTGGGAAAGGTGTGTAAAATGACAACAGGCGACAGAAGGAGAGGGAACGGCCTCAAGCTGTGCCACAGGAGGGTCGGGTTGAACATCTGAAAGAATTTCTTCATGGAAAAGGTGTTCAGGCACTGGAAGGGGCTGCCCAGGGAGGTGGAGGAGTCCTCATCCCTGAAGGTGTCCAAGGAAGGACTGGACGTGGCACTCAGTGCTCCGGGCTGGTGACAAGGTGGGAATGGGTCACAGGTTGGGCTGGATGATCTTGGAGGGCTTTTCCAACCTCAGGGATTCTGTGATATGTGTGTTTGTGGCTGCACACACACACACACACACACACACACACACACACACGTGTAAGGACCTGCACACACGCGTGGGGCTCTGGGACTGGCACTGCCCAGTTAATGCTGCTGCCACTCCCTGGCTCCTGCTGCTGTCCCACCAGCAGGGACAGTCACCTGGGGTCCCAGCACCTGCCTGCAACTCCTCAGCCCTGGTGCCACCCGGCCCATGGGCTGGGGACCGAGTGGGTACGGCAGGACTGGGTCCCCAGGTGCGAGGGCAGAGGGGGTCCCATGGTCCCTTCTGTCCCCGGGTGTGACGGCAGAAGGGGTCCCTTGTGTCCCCACGTCCCCCAGCTGATGGAAGGGATCCCCTGGTCCCCACCGGCGGTACCGGGGTAGCACCGGCAGCCGTGCCCCCGGGGCAGAGCGGGGTGCCGCGGTGGAGAGCGGTGTGTCCCTTGGCTGGTCCCCGGTGCGGGCAATGGGGAGTCCCCGTCTGTCTCGGCCCGGCCCCTCGGGCAGAGCGGGACTCGCAGTGCAGAATGAATACCCGGTGCTGCTCTGGCCCGTTCTCGGTGCGGAACGAGCCCCGGTGCAGCCCCGTCCCGGAGCGGCCCCGTCCCCCACCGGCACAAACGGTTAACGCGGCCCGGGCCGCGATGTGGCTCCTCCCGGTCCCTCCCCGCGGCCGGCCCCGGTCCCGGCGGGGCCGCCCAGCCCCAGTCCAGCCCCAGCGCCGACCTCCGCCACCGCCCAGCCCGGCTGCACCGGCCGGGAGCACCGGGACAACCAGAACTACCGCGGGCACCGGGGCGTCGGTGGCACCGGGAGTAGCGGGGTACCGGGAACACCGGGAACACCGGGAGCACCGAGGGCACCGAGGGCACCGGGGACACCGGGAGTACCGGCCGTCCCGGGGGTCCTGCACCATGATCTGCGGCAGGAAGGCGCGTCCCGCCGCCGAGCAGCCCCGCGCCCCGTCGGACGGTGCCGGTGGCTCCCGGCGGTCCGGGAGAGCCCTGAAGAAAATGGGTGAGTCTCGGGAGGACCAGGGGGAGCCGGGCAGAAACTCCGGGACGGCTGTGCCAGACGGAGGCCGGGAGGGATCTCGGCGGCTAGGAGGGTTCCTGAAGTGGGTGAGGACCCTCATGGCAGGAATGGGTCCCCCACGGAAGGGAAGAGACCCCCATGGCAGGGAGGGGAACCCCCATGACAGAGAGAGTCCCCCACGGCAGGGAGGGGTCTCTTATAGAAGGGATGGGGGCCTGCATGGCAGGGAGGGGACACCATGACAGAGAGAGGGTCTTCTCTTGGAAGACCTCCCATGGAAGACCCCTCCCTTGCCCCCATGGAAAGGAGGAGGACTCCTATGGCAGGGAGGGGACACCCACGGCAGGGCTGGGATCCCCAGGATAGTCAGGGAATGGTCTCCATGGCTGGATGAGGTCCTGCTGTGGGGAGGGGTCCATAAAGCCAAGAGGGCCCCCATGACAGGGATTGTCCCCAGAGTAGATGGGGTCCCCACTGGCAGGGGTGGATCCCCATGGCAGAGATCATTCCCGAGGTGGATGGATTCCCCCACATCAGGGAAGGGTCTCTGTGGCTGGGAGGGGTCCCCAAGGCAGCCTCAGAGTATCTGTGTATCACCCCAGCTGTTGGGGGCAATGGGATCAGGGTTTGGCCACATCACAGGTGACAGGAGCCCCCCACTCAGTGTGTTTATTGTCCCCAAGGCTCAGCTCCTGCTCTCTGGGTCCCTCACCAAGGCCCTGCCTCAGTTTCCCCACCCAAGGGTGCTGCCCATGGTGTTGTTGGCCCAGGGCCCTCTGGCCCATGGGGTGTGTGCAGGAGGAGTGGGTGCATGGGAAGGTCAGGGAGCACCCACGGGAGTGGCTGGATCTGGGGTGGGTACAGAGGGCAGGGATGGATCTTCCTCGGGCTGCTTTGGACACGGGGCCATGGGCCTGGAGCTGCACAGCTTGGTGCAGCAACGTATCCATGGGTCTATGTCCGTGTGTCTGTGCATCCCTGTGTCTGTGTGTCTGTGTGTCCCTGTGTCAATGTGTTTGTGTCCATGTGTCTGTGCGTACCTGTGTCTGTGTGTCCCTGTGTCCATGTGTCTGTGTGTCCCTGTGT
>NW_020885022.1:406944-449652 GCF_003945725.1 Corapipo altera
CCTGTGTCTGTGTGTCCCTGTGTCCATGTGTCTGTGTGTCCCTGTGTCCATGTGTCTGTGTGTCCCTGTGTCCCCGGGTCTGTGCATCCACACACTTGTGCATTTGTGTACCTTCTTGCCCATGTGTCCTTGCACTGTTGCATCCACCTGTCCCTGCACCTCTGTGTCTATGCATCCCTGTATCCATGTGTCCATATATCCCTGCATCTCTATATCCATGGGTCCATGTATCAGTGCATCCCTATGCTCAGGTGCACCTGTGACTGACCATCTGTGTCCATGCATCCATGCACCTGTGCATCCATTCACTTGAACATTCATGTGTCTGCATGTCCTTGCATCAGTGCATCGATGTACCATACATCCCTGCATCTCTATATCCATGTATCCAGACATCCCTGCATGTCTATATCCATGCATCCATATGTCCATGTATCAGTGCATCCATGTGTCCATGCATCCATGCACCTGTGCCCATGTGTCTGACAATCCCTGTGTCCATCTCTGTGCCCACATACCTGTATCCATGTGTCCATACAGCCAGGTATCCATACATCTGTGCATCCATGTGCTTTGTGCACCCGTGTCCCTGTACCTGCCCCCAGTCCTGCGCCTTGGGCAGGATGTGACCTCACGGGAGGTGGTGGCAGCTGGTGGTCACATCCCCAAGGCCGTGGCCAGCTCGGGATGTTCCCTGTGAGCCCCACAGGGCTCTTTCCCAGCCCAGGAGAGGGATCTCCAGCTGGAGAGGGACACGGCCGCTGGGGCTGTTTGGAGTGGCTGCCAAAACAAAAAAAGGAGGAAATAACCATTCTGTGGACAGATGGAAAAGTCCCGGCCGGGGCATGGGCCCTGAGTCCCCCGAGGCCACCCCGTCATTGTTCCCAGCCTGGGCTCTGCTGCTGGCACCGTCCTGGCGCCCTCCACACGGGATCTGGGCAGCCTGGCTGGGGTTTGGCAGCTGGGCTGTGTCACTGGGCTGTGTCACTGTGTCCCCCCCAGACAGGCACACAGTGCTCCTGCCTGCCCTGTCCCATTCCAACCTGCTCCTGCCCCATCTCCTCATCCCATCATGTCCCATCCTGCCCTTTCTGCCCTGTCCCATCCTGTCCTGTCCTGTCTTGTCATGTTTGTCCTGCCCACCCTGCCCCATCCAGTCCAGTCTGCCCCACCCTGTCCCGTCCAATCTTACCTGTCCCATCCTGTCCCATCTGTACTGTCACATTGTGCCACATATTTCCCATCCCATCACCCTCTCCTGTCCATCTCACCCTGTCCTGTCCCACCCCTCCATCCCATCCCATGCCTGTGCTGTGCCATTCTGTGCCATTGTGTCTGTCCCATCCAATTCCAGCTTGTCCCATCCAATTCCATCCTGTCCCACGGCATCACGTCTGTCCTGTCCCACCTGTCCTGTGCCATGGGACGTGCAGGGGTGTACACATGCAGATGTGCACACAGATGTGCTCTGACCCCCCTCACTCCCACCCCACACCCCAGTACAGCCTGAGAACCTCCAGCACCCCCCAGTACCCCAAACGCCCCCAATGCCCCCCAGCAGCCCATGGTTGGTCCCCACAGGCCTGACAGAGGACGAGGACATCAAGCAGATGCTCCAGGGGTCCCTGCTCCGGAAGGTCCGGGCCAGGGGGGGTTCCCGGGAGCGGCTGTTCCGCCTGCAGGAGGACGGGGTGACCGTGTGCTTCGAGGGACGCTTCGGGCGCACCCGCTCCCCCCAGAGCTGTGAGTGCACTGGGGACCCTCCCCGGGGGCTCGGGGACCCTGGGCCACATCCTGCACAGCCACGAGCTGCAGGGAGGGGCCAGGACCGGCACAGTGTCACAACAATGCCCACAGGGATTCCCACCCATGGACCAGACCCCTGTCCAGGACCTAGATCCCGACCCAGATTCCCACCCAGACCCCCATCCAGGACTCAGACCCCAATCCTGGACCCAGATCCCATTCCAGGACCTAGTCCACAACCAGGACCCGGACTCCCACCCAGAATCCAGACCCCAGCGTGAGACCCAGACCCACTCAGACCCTACCTCAGGACCTGGACCCCCATGCAGGACCCAGACCCATTCCCAGCACCAGAACCCCACCTGCACCCCCACCTTGGACCCAGACCACAGCCCTATTCCCAGATCCCCACCCAAGACTTGGATCCCCACCCAGAACCCAGACCCCACCTGAGTTTCAGACCCCCACCCAGGATCCAGACTCCAGCCCAGGACTTAAACCCCATCTCTATCCCCACCTGGGACCTGGACCCCAGACCCCCACCCAGCACCCGGACCCCAATCCAGGACCCAAACTCCCAACAAGGGCCCAGACCCCAGTCTAGGACCTGCACCCCCAGCCTGGGACCCAGACCATCACCCAAGATATGAACTCCAGTCCAGAACACGGACCCCCACTCCGGACCTGGACCTCAACCCACTGCACCCAGTGCTTCCCAGTGCCTCCCAGTGCCTCCCAGTACACCCCATGCCGAGCCCCCAGAGGCCCCGCCCTTCCCCATCCCCCTTGGGAGGTCCCGTCTCCATCCTGGCCAGACTCTGTCCCCGCTCCCGGCGTCACCCCTCTCCTTCCACCCTCTTGTCTGGGACGGGTGCCCGGCGCTGGCAGCGCCGCGAGGCAGCTCCGTCCCGTGCCCATCCCCGCGGGGACAGCGGCCACCGCCCCTGTCTCGCCTGGGATTAGCGGGTTAAGCCCGACTGCCGGGGGCCGAGCGCTGTCCCCGGGGGTGTCCGTGAGGGGCCGGGGTGTCTCGCCGGGATGTTCGCGGGTGGTGACGCGCCGAGGGAGCGGGTCCATCGCCACCCCCGCGGTGTCCCCGCAGTCTCGGTGACGCACGTCGAGGGGGTGCGCGAGGGACACCAGTCGGAGGGGCTGCGCAAGCACGGGGCCGCCTTCCCCGAGCGCCACTGCTTCACCCTCGTCTTCAAGGGCCGGCGCAAGAACCTGGACCTGGCAGCCCGCAGCGAGGAGCACGCCCGGCACTGGGTGCAGGGGCTCACCAAGCTCATGGGGCGGCTGCAGGCCATGAGCCAGATGGAGAAGCTCGACCAGTATCCTTTGTGGGAGCTCTGGGGGGGCTCGGGGGACAGGTTGTGGTTTGTGATTTCCTTACCCAGTGTAGTTGGATCCACGGGGTCCTGCAGAAAGCGGACAAGAACAAGGACAACAAGATGTCCTTCCAGGAGGTGAAGAACATGCTGAGGATGCTCAACATCGACATGGACAATGTTTATGCCTCCAAACTCTTCAAGGTACTCATCCCGTGGGTCCACCACCCGCTGTCCCTGCTGCTGTCACCACAGGGAATGCTGGCTCCTCCTCTGCCTCCTGCAGAGAACTGACCAACTCCTCACACCCAAAGCCACCCACCACTACCAACGGTTGGGGCCCATCAGGAGCAGGAGCACATGGTGGGGTGGGGTGAGCTGCCACCCCCTCCCCACTGCCCCCAGGGTCCCCAGGGTGTGACATTTCCTCACCATGGGGAGCTGTCCCCAGAGGCATCTCCCAAGGTTCCCTTTCCACCTGGGGAAACTGAGGCACGGAGCTCTGCTCCATCCTGGACTGGAGGGTCTGAGGGCTGTGGGTGGGAGGACAGAGGGGACACACCAGCAGCTGAGACCCCCAAACTCATCACACACTCCAGGCAGGAGAAGGCAGGGGGTTGATGTACCCTCTCCCCACGGGCAGTGGGGTGGACATCATCCCCATGGCTGTCCCCAACCTGTGTCCTGTCAGGAGTGTGACCACTCGGGCAACGAGCGGCTGGAGGGCCGGGAGCTGGAGGAGTTTTGCCGGCGGCTCCTGCGGCGGCCGGAGCTGGAGGAGCTTTTCGGGCGCTACTCGGGCGAGGATCGCGTCCTGTCGGCCGAGGAGCTGCGGGATTTCCTGCGGGACCAGGGCGAGGACTCCAGCCTGCGCCAGGCCCGCGCCATCATCCGCAAACACGAGCTCAACGACAAGGGTAGGGCTGGGCCTGGTGGTGGGACGGGCACTGCTGGAGCTGTGGGAGGTCATGGATGGTGTGGGGATGAGGCTCTGCTTGGTGTGTCACCCCCTCCAAACTGGTATGGGGTCCTCCAAGGCTTGGGTGATTGTCCCCGAGTGTCCCTTCCCAGGGTGTCAGCCATCCACCATGTGGCCCTGCTGGTCCCTGGGGGATGTGGCACTGCAGGGACAGGGGATGTGAAGGTAGCAGGTGGATTTCCATGTCTCCTGGGTGAAGCAGTGCCAGCCCTGGTGGGAATGTGGCACTGCCAAGGATCTCTGTGTCCCTTGGGCCCTACCATGGCAGGTCCAGATGAACATGGCACTAGGAGGACAGGAGACATCAAGGTGGGGATGAAGGACCTCCATGTCTCTTGGGTATCACAGCAGTACCCTCAGGGTAGATGTGGCACTAGCAGGAGGGGGAACATCAGTGTGGAGATGGGACACCAAGGGGACCTCCATGTCTCCTGTGTGCCACGGTGCCAGGACTGGGGTGAACATGGCACTGTGAGGACGGGGGGGGGGGGGGCAGGGAAACTCCACACCTCATATGTGCCACCGTGCCAGGTCCAGGGGGAATGTGGCACTGGCAGGACGAGTGACATCAGGATGGAGATGGGACACTCAAGGGAATTTAGGTATTCCCTGGGTTTCACAGTCCCAGGTTTGGGGTGAACATGGCAGTGCTGGAACATCCCAGTGGGGACAGTCCCCAGGGTGCCACCCTGCCAGGCTTAGGGTTAGGTGCCCTTTGTGACAGCCACCACCGTGCCCCACAGCCAGGCAGCAGGACCTGATGATGCTGGACGGCTTCATGATGTACCTGCTGTCGGCTGCCGGCGACATCCTCAACCAGGAGCACACCAGGGTGCACCAGGACATGAGCCAGCCCCTGAGCCACTACTTCATCTCCTCCTCCCACAACACCTACCTGACCCGCACCCAGATCGGCGGCACCAGCAGCACCGAGGCCTACGCCAAGTGGGTGTCCCCGGCCCCAAGTGGGTGTCCCCGGCCCCAAGTGGGTGTCCCTGGCCCCAAATGGGTGTCCCTGGCCCCAAGTGGGTGTCCCTGGCCCCAAATGGGTGTCCCTGGCCCCAAATGGGTGTCCCTGGCCCATGGGGTTCCCAGGGGGTCCCGTGGCCCGAGGGGGACAGGGGGACTCAGCTGGTGGTGCTGTGGTGGCAGGGCACTGAGGGCAGGGTGCCGCTGCGTGGAGCTGGACTGCTGGGAGGGCTCTGATGGAGAACCTGTCGTGTACCATGGCCACACCCTCACCTCCAAAATCCTCTTCCGTGACGTCATCGAGAGCATCCGCAGGGCGGCCTTCGAGGTGAGGCAGGTGCTGGGAGCACTGGGAAGGTGCTGGGCACCGAGTGCTGAGCACTGTCCATCCCCTGTGCCCAGAGATCACCCTACCCCGTCATCCTGTCCCTGGAGAACCACTGTGGGCTGGAGCAGCAGGCCACCATGGCCCGGCACATGAAGGCCATCCTGGGGGACCTGCTGTTGACGCAGCCGCTGCAGGGGCAGGACCCCCGTGATCTCCCCTCCCCGGAGGTAAAGCCACCTCCCTACCCATGTCCTCATGTCCCCTCTGAGCCCTGAGCTTGGCCTATGTCCCCTCTGAGCCCTGAGTTCGGTCCTTCCTCCCACAGCAGCTGAAGGAAAAGATCCTGGTGAAGGGCAAGAAGCTGCCAGAGCCATGGCAGGAGCCTCGGGGAGTCACCTGCCTCCTGGACCCAGAGGAGGAGGAAGAGGAAGAGGAAGAGGAGGAGAAGATGCAGGACAGAAGCAACCGGCGGGTAAGGGGCTCTCCCAGGGCTGTGGTGCCGGGGGACCACGACATCATGGTGGTGCTGGAGGATCTTGGAGTCCTGGTGGTCCTGATGGATCACAGCATGCCAGTGCTACTGGGGGGCCATGGAGTCGTGGTGGTCCTGGAGTGTGCCAGCAGTGCTGGGCACTGGGGTGGGTGAGCACAGCCAGCACACCCCACTGCAGCCCCGCTCTCTCCTCTTCCAGTCGCTGCAGGAGATCAAACCTCTGCAGGTGGGTTGTGGGATGGAACTGGGGGGTGATGGGTTGGGTGCCGTGGGGGTGGTGAGTGGCCCAGCAGAGGGGACTGATACTGGGGACTCCTCAGCTCTGCCTCCGTCTTCCCATTGGGCTGGGTACTCCATTTCTAAAGTTTCTGATGCTTCAGGGTCTCCCTCACCTCAAGTTCTCCATCATGTTGGATTGTCCCTCACTTTGGGGGCTCCATCACCTGCAGGGTGATCCCTCGGGGTCTCCATCACCTTGGAGAGGGGTTCTCCATTGCCTCAGTTCTCCATCACCTCAGGGGTCTCTGTCACCTCTCTCCATCATCTCGGGGTGCCCATCACTTCGGGGTCTCCATCCCCTTGTGCTCTCCATGACCTCTCAACATGCTTGGTTTGTCCATCAGCCCACGGCCCATCATTCCATTGCCTCAGGTTCTCCATCCCTTCGAGGGCTCTCAGACTCTCAGGGTGGTGGGGTCTGCAGACCCTTGGGCAGGGGGGTGGCCCCCAGAGCCAGGGTGGCCCTGACCCCACGGTGGCTCCCGCAGGCCAAGGATGCACTGCAGGTGTCCCCGGAGCTGTCGGCCCTGGTGGTTTATTGCCAGGCTGTGCCCTTCCCCGGGCTGGCCCAGGCCCTGCGCCACCCCCAGCCCTGCCACATGTCCTCCTTCAGCGAGAGGAAGGCACGGAAGCTCATCAAGGAGGCGGGTGAGGGTGATGGGATGGGGACAGGGATGGAGACAGGGAGGGGGTAGGGATAGGGACAGAGTGGTTCCCTGCCCCTAATGTCACTGGGATGCAGGATGGGCTCTGTCACCAGAGTGGGTCCAGGGGTGGTGATTAGCTGGACACGCTGGCCTTGGTTGGGTTGCTCTAGACTGGTGGGACTGGGGTCTGCTGGTAGAGTCTGGGGCCAGAGGGTCACAGGACTAGGATCAGTGTCTGGGATCAGGGTTTAGGATGTGGCATCTGGGTCCAGGGTGAGATCTGGGGCTGGGATTAAGATCTGGGTCACAGTCCAGGGACTGAGGTCTGGGGTCAAAGTCTGGGGTTGGAGGTCAGGGTCCAGGGTAGAGATCTAAGGTCAGGGTCTGGAGTCCAGGGCTGAGATTAAGATCTGAGTCAGTGTTCAAGATCTGGGGTCCAGGGTTAATGTCCGGGGTCAGGGTCTGGGATCTAGAGTTGGGATTAGGATGTGGGTCAGTGTCCAGGGTTTTGGTTTCGAGTCTGATGGATCAGGGTATGGGGTCAGGGTGTGGGGTCAGAGTCAAGGTCCAGGATCAAGGTCTGGCATCTAAAGCCAAGGTGTGGGGCCAAGGCCTGGGATCTTGGGCTCAGATTAAGGTCTAGGTCAGCATCCAGGGGCTGAGAACTGGGATCAGGGTCTGGGCTCCAAGTTCAAGGTCCAGGGTTGGGGGCTGAACCGCAGGGCCTGGTTTTGGGGTCCACGCAGCTGGGCAGGCTCTGTCCCTGTCCCTGGGCACACAGGGGGCCCCACACCAGCCCCATGGGCCCCGCTCAGCCCTGTCCCTCCCCAGGCCCGGCGCTGGTCCGGTACAACGCCCGGCAGCTGAGCCGGGTGTACCCGCTGGGGCTGAAGATGAACTCGGCCAACTACAACCCCCAGGAGATGTGGAACGCCGGCTGCCAGCTGGGTGAGACCCCCCAGCCCCCTGGGGCACCTGGCACCCCCCCCCCGGCGGTCACCCCCCCCCGCCCCCCCCCCCCCCCCCCCCCCCGGTGCCCCCCAACTCCACAGCTCCGGGATACGAGATGGACCTGAACACCGGGCGCTTCCTGGGCAACGGGGGCTGTGGGTACGTCCTGAAGCCCCCCTGCCTGCGCAGCCCCCCCGGGGAGGGGTCCCGGCGCCTGGAGCTGCACATCAGGGTGAGGGCACCCCACGACCCCCGGGTGGGTGCCACCCGTGGCCCTACTGGGTGACTCCCATGACATTCCAATGCCTGGCTGCTATTCCCAGGTGACACCAACCCTGCTCCCAACCAGGTGCCACCCACGTCTCTTCCGGGTGACACCAACCCCAGGCAGCCGCCACCCATGTCCCCTCAGGATGATGCCAACCCTGTGGCCAGCCAGGTGCCACCTGCACACCTTCTCCTTGGGTGCCACCAACCTCTCTTCCCCTGAGGACACTGACCCTGTCCTCAGATCTGTTTGGGTACCACCCATGTCCCTTCTCCTGGGGGCATCAACCCTGTCCCTGCACCCAGACATGTGCCACCCATGTCCCTTCTCCTGGGTGGCACCAACTCTGTCCCCAAATCCAGCTGGTATCACCCTTCTACCAGGTGGCATCAACCACCTCCCTCCTCTTCGCACCAGTCCCAACCAAGTGCCACCCACATCCCTCTCCTGGGGACACCAGCCCTGTCCCCACAGCCCTGTCCCCCCAGGGCCCCCGCAGTGCCCCTGGTGCCCCATCCCCCTGTCCCCAGGTGATCACGGCGCAGCAGCTGCCCAAGCTGAACAGGGACAAGGGCAGCTCCATCGTGGATCCCTTCGTGCGCGTGGAGGTCCACGGGGTGCCAGCCGACTGCGCCCGGCAACAGACCCGGCACAAGCTCAACAATGGTCAGTCTGGGGGCCATCCCAGGGCACCCGATCTCCAGGGGCATCCCAGGGCCCCCAGTCCTTGGGGCACCCTGATCCCCAGGACACCTCAGGTCACCCAGAGGCACCACAGGGAACCCTGACCCCTGGGGACACCCCAGGGCACCCAAACCCCAGGGATGTCTCAGGTGCCCCCTGATCCCCAGGGGGGGACAGTCCCTTGGGCACCCCCCCAGCACCCACCCCCAGCTGCACTGGTGCCCAGGACGTCCCAGTTCCCCCAGTGCCCCCCAGTGCTCTGTCCCCAGCACAGCCTGATCCCCAGCACTGGCAGGGTCCCAGCATGTCCCATCCTCACCAGTGCTGCTCCCTTCTGGCCTCCAGTGTACCCAGCCCAAGCCCAGTATGATACCCGTCCTCCCCAGTATAGCCCATCACAGCCCCAGTATGACTCCCATTCTCCCAGTATAGCCCAGCCCAGCTCCAATAGGACTCCCAGTCCCCCAGTATAGCCCAGACTGATCGCAGGAGGACTCCTGTTCCCCCAGTATAGCACAGCCTGGCCCCAGTGGTACTGCCATTCCCCCAGTATAGCCCACCATGGACCCAGTATGACCCCCATTCCCCCAGTATAACCTAGCCGGACCCCAGTATGACCCCTATTCCCCCAGCATAGCCCATCATAGTCCCAGTATGACCATCATTCCCTCAGTATGATCCCATCCCTCCAGTCCACCATGGCCCCTGTATGACCACTCTGCTCCCAGTATGGTCCAGTCCAGCACCCCTTTCCCCCACTACGACCACTATTCCCCCAGTATATCCCACTGCAGCCACAGTATGACCCCTATTCCCCCAGTATAGCCCAGTCTAGCACCAGTATGATCCCTATTCCTCCAGTATGACCCCTACTCCCCCAGTACATCCCACTGCAGCCACAACACGATCCCCATTCCCCCAGTATGACCCATTTCCCTGGTATACCCCACCGTGGCCACAGCAGGACCCCCATTCTCCCAGTATAGCCCAGTCTAGCACCAGCATGACCCCCAACCCCCAGCATACCTCCTCACAGCCCCAGCATGACCTCTTTTCCCCAGTATACCCCACCGCAGCCCCAGTATGACCTCCATTCTCCCAGTATAGCCCAGTCCAACATAACCCCCTTTTCCCCAGTACACCCCACCGCAGCCCCAGTATCACTCCTGCTGCCCCAGTTCCCCCCTGCCCTGTGCAGGGTGCCAGCCGAGCCAGTGCCAGGGTGGGTCTGGGTGGTCCCTGGGGGCGGGGGGTGGCCCCGGCGGCCCCGCCTAGCCCCGTCCCGGTGCCGCAGGGTTCAACCCGCGCTGGGAGGAGACGCTGCGGTTCCGGGTGGGGGTCCCCGAGCTGGCCCTGCTCCGCTTCGTGGTGGAGGACTACGACAGCACCTCCTGCAACGACTTCGTGGGGCAGTTCACGCTGCCCCTGCCCAGCCTGCGCACAGGTGGGGGGATGGGGAGCCACCCCCGCTGCCCCCCGGGGGTGGGGACGGTCCCCCTGCCCCGCGCTGAGCCCCCTCTGTGTCCCCAGGGTACCGGCACATCCACCTGCTCTCCAAGGACGGCGCGTCCCTGTCCCCGGCCACGCTCTTCGTGCACGTCCAGTGCAGGAGCCTGTGAGGTCCCTGGGAGGTCCCTGGGAGGTCCCTGGGAGGTCCCCGTGGGACGGGGGACGTCGTGTCCCCCCGTGGGGGGCAACGTGCTCCTCTGGGGGGTGGGCACCCTCCTGCTCCCTGTGTGGGGACAGCCCGGGGACACTGCTGCCCTGCCTGTGGTGACAGCACCCAAGGGGCTGGGGGACCCCCTCCATAGTGCCCATAGTGCCACCTCGTCTGCTGGTGCCCTACTCCTTCCCTCCCTGTCCCTGTGACAGCCAGGATGGGGTGAAAACCCCACAGGGGTGACAGCAACCCCCCAGTGTCACCAGCCCTGGCCATGCTTGATGCCAGCTGCAAGGACGGTGCCACCACCACGAGGTCCCCCAGGGGATCCTGCCACCCAGGGGACACTGTGCCCGGCTGGGGACACACCCCCATCCCCTGCCCTGGCACACATTTATACCCTGGGGTCAAGCCAGTCAATAAAGGTTTTATTTTAACAGAGCCTGTCCCGCTGTCCCTGTCACCCCCCAGGGCCTGTTGTGGGGGGATAAGGGCTGAGCCCACCCCCAAACCAGCACTGTCCCAGGGAGCTGCCAAGCACCCATGGGTGCTGCACCCATGGAAGCTGGGAGGGAACAGCCCTCAAATCTGCCCCGGGGGCAAGGGGAGGGTCCCACTGGGTGCCCCCCACCCACACCCAGCCTCCCCCAGCGCAGCAGGGACACCAGGGGGGACACAGAGGTACTTGCATAGGTGACACAGGACCCCGAGCAGGGGGATGTGATGGCGCTGCAGGGGGGGATGTGATGGGCTCCTGGTCCCCACTGGGGCCCTGCAGGTCCAGGCTGGGGTGGGCAGAGACCCTGGGGGTCCGTGGAGCCACAGGGTGTGACAGGGACACACGGGGACAGGGAGGTGTGGGAGTGCATAGACGGGGGGTCTTGGCCTTGGTGTGCAGCTTTGGAAACCTTTGGCTGGGAGGGCAGGAGCATCTTGGAGCGCTGGGTGGACACAGTTCATGACATGGCAGGAGGCTGTCCAGGCGCTCCTTTCCCAAAGTATCTCGATGGAATGAAGGTTTTCCATGAGAGAAAAACTTTTCCTTTATCTTGGTAGATTCCACAGCACAAGATGACGAGCTGGGAGCTGGTGGAGGCACCAGGGTGGCTGGGGAGCCTGAAGGCCCGGGGTGATGCCGGTGGCATGTATCCATATTTCCATGCTTCCAGAGAAAAGCAGCTGAGGCAGCGGTGATGGAGCATCTCCTGGTGCCCACAGCCCCAGCGTTACAGGGAAGGAGCCCCAGGAGTCTGAGCAGAGCAGGGTGTACCAGAGCTGAGTCCCCCTGGATCCTCAGGGGCTGCTGCCCCTCAGTTCAGCACTCGCCCCGTTGCAGGGTTGGAGTCTCCATGTCTGGGAGGAGATGGGACAAGGCATCACTTGCACAAATAGCCCTTAGGAAGGAATTCCGCTGTGCTCCCGAGCCCGCAGGGAGGGAACCAGTTGAACGGAGGAGGGAGCAAACTGGGGGCAAAGAGCCGAGCAGGGGAGAGCCCAAAGCACCCTCAGGGCAGGCAGGAGGACCTGGCCACTGGTCACCACATCCCGGTGCTCCACCACGCCGGTGCCGCAGCCTCCACCTCGATGTGCCCACGGAGAACAGTCCCGGTGCAGCGGCCGAATGTGACTCATGGCAGTTGGGAACAGGAAAGATTTAAAATATATATAATATATACTTTTATTATTCACCCGTTAACTCCATTATATGCCAATCATGATCTAGTTTCAGCAGTTACATTCCCTTGATCGTGTCTTTACGAGGATGCAAATTAGACCAGACGAGGAGGCGGCGGGTGGCGGCGGGAGCCTTGGGCGGCTGCTCCGGTTCCCCCTGGCCCAGTGCGGGTCCAGCTTTGGCAGAAAGGATGAGGGGCAGCACCTCCACCAGGCCCGGCTCCTCCACACTCTCCTGGCAAGGGCTCACTTACTGCAGCACCAGTCCAACCTGGGAGCAATGGAAATGGGGAGTCAGGATGTGCCCGAGCACCGGCGTTCCCAGCTCCGGGCAGACATAGCTCCTGACCCCTCACTGTGCCAGTTGGGAGGGCTCAGAGTTGTCCATGTGGGTTTCCTCACCAGTTTTGGGATATCTGAGAGCAGCAAAGCCCTGGGCTTGTGGCTGAATGGGCACATGGGCACTTGCCCAGCTCTGGGGAGGTGACCAATGTTTGGGGTGTGACAAACCACAAACCCCGCCAGGCTGTGAGACAGACTTGACTCACGAGCCAGGGATGTTCCTGAGCTCATGATTAGAGGGAGGGAGCAGCTCTGCCATGAGCCAGGCTGGGAGAGCTGGGGGGGTTCCCCTGGAGAAGAGAAGGCTCCAGGGACACCTGAGAGCCCCTTCCAGGGCCTAAAGGGGCTCCAAGAGAGCTGGAGAGGGACCTGGGACTAGGGATGGAGGGACATGACAAGGGAGAATGACTTCCCCCTGCCAGAGGGCAGGGTTAGATGGGATATTGGGAAGGAATTCCATTGGGAAGAAATTCTTGGCTGTAAGGGTGGTGAGGCCCTGGCACAGGTTGCCCAGAGAAGTTGTGGCTGCCCCTGGATCCCTGAAAGTGTCCAAGGCCAGGCTGGATGGGGTTTGGAGCAACCTGGGATAGTGGAAGGTGTCCCTGCCTATGGAAAGCAGATGGAACTGGATGGGCTTTAAGGTCCCTTCCAACCCAAACCATTCCATGATTCTATGATCTGGGAGAAGCTGCTTCCCAGAGCCCAGTCCTGAGACAAGTCCCACTGCTGGTGGGTGGTCCTGGGCTCTGGTCAGCCCCACCACAGGGCACATCCTGGGAGTATTCCCAGCACCAGGCTCTCCAACCCACCAGCTCTTCCAGTGAGAAAAGGGATTGCTGACACCTCCTGGGAACCTCCTGGGGTTTCCTGGAAGGCTCAGTGGCCAAGTGAGGCTGGTTTAGGGTGTGTGTTTTGTGTCCAGAGACAGACCTGGCTTCACAACATGGAAGCAAAGCCCCATGACTGCCATCAAGGCATTAATTAGCTATTAAGGCTAATTAGCTGGGATGTAACTGTGCAGATTCTGGCTCTCAAGCACCATCCTCTCCAAGGGGGCTGTGGACTGGACAGATGCTGAACATCTTCAGGGTGGAGGGGCAGTAGCAACCAGGTACTGCCTAAAAACAGCCAGGCCTGGCAGATGGGGTGCCCATGGCCCAGCACTGGGAGCAGCTGAGTGGGGAGTGCCTGCTGGCCCTAGGGACAAGGTGACACCCTGTGACTCCATGGCTCAGGGTGACACAGCTCATCCTCATGGGATCCTGTTCACAACAACCCAACACCTCTGAAGTTCTCCTGCTCTCTCCAGAGGGTGGTTGTTCCTCCCACCCCACTAGGACAGTGACACCCAGGGCTGTGTGGTGACTCCTGGGTCCTGTGAGGGCTCACAGGGCACAGCAACTGCTTCCCAGGTGACTGTCACAACCACTGGTGTCCCATGTGTCACCCTGCAGCCCTCTGCCTATCCCCTCTGTGCCTGCCCTCCTCCCACAGAGGGAAGAGCTTGTCCATGCAGGTGTGTGTGAGGTGCACCTGCACTAGCTCAAGACTAAAATGAGCCTGGAGAGATGAGTGGCCAGGGATTTTCCCCAGGGACAGCCTCTGTGCAGGCACAGCAGGGACAGCACAGAGGAGCTGACACTGGATTCACCTGTCACCACGTGTGACAGACACCAGCCAGCCTGGGAACACTGAGGGGTGTGTAACAAACTCCCCTCCAACACACGAGGAGGACCCCCCACCCCATGGCACTGACCTTCTCTGGGGCCATGCTGGGACACTTCCAATTGTACAGGTAATACTGCAGGTTCCCGTCCCCGATCCCAAACTTCAGCTTCTCCAGGAAGGTTTTGTTTTCCATGAGATCCAGTGCATTGAAGACGTCGAATCCTTTCTGCTCAGGGGAGACACAAAGCCATGAGCTCCTGCTTTTATGCTGGAGAGCTCCTCCCACCTGTGAGCTGCCTGTCCCCCTCTCCTGCCCAGCTCTGCATCCCAAAAAAAGGGCCCAAGGCCAGCAGGGAAGAGCTCAGCCTCAGTGTACCCACCCTCAATCCAAGTGCTATGGACACACAGCAGGACTGTTTGCTGTAGGACACGAGCAGACACTCTGAGCTCTGCTCACCACGAGCTGGAAGGCTCAGGGTACCCCTGCATCCCTCTCCTGAGTGGCAGATCCTTCAGGATTCTAGGAACAGCCCTGTGGCTGGCCCTTCCCACAAAACCAAGAGTGTCCAGCCTGCCATGAGCTTCCTGGTGAGCTGCTGGTGCCCAGCGAGCTGCCAGTGCCCCATGAGATTCCTGGTGAACTGCCAGTGCCCAGTGAGCTTCCCAGTGAGCTCCCACTGCCCAGTGAGGTCCCAGTGCCCAGTGAGGTCCCAGTGCCCAGTGAGCTTCCCAGTGAGCTCTCAGTGCCCAGTGAGCTCTCAGTGCCCAGTGAGCTTCCCAGTGAGCTCCCAGTGCCCAGTGAGCTCCCAGTGCCCTGGTGCCACCCCGTCCCTGCTGTCCCTCACCGACTTGGCGAGGATGAGGGCGTCACTCATGAGGTCAATGAGAGGCGTCTTGGTGTGAACATTGTAGAAGGAATAAGCAGCTTTCAGGCTCTTGTGAGTCGGGTGGTTCATGATGGTGGAGGGCAGAGTGTAGAAGCTCAGGAAGTCTGTCACCTCCCCCGGGGCGCTCTGGAAGGCAGAAGTGACACCATGACATGTCAGAGCTGGGATAAAGCCCAGACAGAGCCTTAGAGGGGCTTTTCCAGTGGGTGGGAGGGGACTCTGAGCAGCCCAGGATGGAGACACCACCCTCCAGCAAACGCCCACCCTGGAAGGGCATCTCAGTGCTCTCACAGCTCCAGCAGAGGCAAAACCCAGGAAAACACCCCCCATCACCCTGCTCCTGTCCCTCACCTCTACCACAAAGGTGTCGATGATGTTCTCCTGAGGTAAGAACCAGTGCTCCACCTCCTCTCGGCTCATCACGGGCGTCAGGTGGAACTGCTTCAGGTACTCGGTCAAGAGCTTGTGCACGGCAGAGATGTCCCTGTGCTCCATGGGCCGCAGGCCGGGAGTCTTGGGAGTCTACAGAAAGTGGGACAAACCGTTCTGTTGCTTGCATGGTGGTTTTTCTCAGCCAAGGGCTCTCCAGCAAACAGCACAGAGATGTTCTCTGCTTAGCTCAGCCCGTTTTCAGCCCCCCAGCCCAGCCCTGCGTGCCCAGCAAAGGATGGATGTGATCGGCCGTGACACTGATGGCAAAGATCACAGAGAGAACAGCACGTTCCAGAGCCCCGTGTGCCAGGTCAGGTCCCACTGGCAGTGGCCTCCTACCCACTAATGACACCAATCTCTGCTTCCCTTCAGGTCTCTGCTCCCGCTCACAGCAGGCACAGGCTGGGAGACGTGTCCTTGCTCTGCAAGAAACTGCCTGATATTATTCCCAGTTGGCCTCACTTACTAATCCAGGGTTGGGATGGCTCAGCAAGCCCAGATCTGCTCTGGGGCTGAGTTCCTGTGCAGTAACCAGCAGCTCCACCCCAGCAGCTGGTGCCTGTGTGGTGGCAGGAGGCAGGAGCTGGGAGCCTTGTGCTGCCCGGCACTAAAACAGCACTTTCCAACCCAAACGGGCAGCTCTGGCCGACAGAAAGGAGCCAACAAGGTCGGGGAAGGTGGTGGCAATTTTAATGCTTTGTTTGTTTTTTTTCTCTCATATCCAGCTGGGGAACTTCCCCAGCAGGACAACTGCAGTGCCAGATCTGATCAGTGTGACTGAAGAATGAGGGACTAAAGCGCTCCAAGGTCACACCGAGGCTGTGTTTGGACAGATGAAGGCTGTCAGATCTGCCTGCTTGTTTTAACCAGGAGGACAGGCTATGACTCACCATCAAACAAAACCTCACAGGGTCCTCTAACTGCAAGAATTTGCCCTCAAAATGTAGGTACCCAGGCAGAAATGCATAAAGATTAAATAAAGCACAGTTGCTTGACAAGAGTCATTTACCACACGGAACAAACCCCGGGTCTCCAGGCAGAGGACTTGACCTCAGCTGGGATGTTTGTGCTCCAGCTCCCAGGCTGGCCCAGTCAGGGGCAATTCCTGAGCTCTGCTCCCGGCTGGAACCCACCTCGGGCAGCCGGTAAAGCTTCGTGGTACGTTGCATAGTCATGTTCCTGCTCAGGTGGGAAAATTTGACCTCGATGAGTTTCCGAGGATTCAGGGAGCGGTGCCAGTACCTGCGGAAACACACTGACGGTGGGAGATGGTTCTGGGGCACGAGGGTCTCGTAGCTGCCGTGAGGGCAAGTGAGAACATCGGGCCAGCAGCTCCCCCTGAGGTGCCTGTGCTGCAAGTCTCCTCTCCTGGGTTACATGAGCAGCTTTAGCAAAGCCACTGGACTTAATCCTGGAAGGGCAGCACGGGGAGGAGAAATCTAGGCTGGGATCACTCTCTCCTGTCCCGGGGAATCCCACAGGTGCTACTGGTCAGAGGGGACTTTGGGAACGGGAGATGTGTGGAGAGAAATCTTTGGAGAGCCACAGGCACTCACCTGCAAGTCCCCACAGGCTTTGGCAGTACCACTCCCGCAGTGTAAACAGCCTGGAAGATCCCCTCCAGATGCACCCGCCGCGTGATCTCGCGGATCAGCACCGGAGCCACCCGCTTGGAGCGCAGCTTTTTGTGGACACACAGGAAGTTTATCTCCACCATCTTCTTCTCTCTTGGGGAAGGAACAATGCAGAGCATGAGACCCGACTGTCCTGATCTGGGAGGATCACACCAACGCCCTGGGTGATTTACCTCCAGCCCCGTCAAGGGACTGAGGAGGCAATGCCTCGGGGAAGGGCCAAGGGGCAAGGGCTGGGTTTGGAGAGCTCGCCCTTAAGCTGTTACTCATGGTTTTCCCAGAAAAAACGGTCTGAATCCGTATCAGAGGAGGGTTAGGTTGGATCTCAGGAGAAGGTTCTTCCCCCAGAGGGTGGTTGGCACTGAACAGGTTCCCCAGGGCAGTGGGCACGGCCCCAAGGCTGCCAGAGCTCAGGGAGTGTTTGGACAATGCTCTCAGGGACAAGGTGGGATTGTTGGGGTGTCCTGTGCGGGGCCAGGGGTTGGACTGGATGATCCTCAGAGGTCCCTTCCAACTCAGGATATTCTGTGTCTCCATCCAGCCCTGGATGAATTCTGTAAGCCAGAGCTCTGAGCTGACCTCACTCATTGAGGAAAAGCCTTCACAGCTCTTGACTTTCAAGATGTCCCTGTGCAGAGCTGTCTTGACCACCTCAAATATCCCCCATCTTCTCCTGCAAGGCTGCAGGGTGCAGGTCTGGTTGTGGGCTGGGGAGGACAATGCAGCCAGACCCCCTCAGTGCTCCCAGGAAGCCCCACTTGCCAGCAAGAGGCAGGATGAGAAAGGCAGGGGAGCAGCACTCACGTGTCATAGATGTGGATTGTGGCTGGAATGGCGCTAATAAATCCAACCAGCTTCTTGCTGGAGACAACTCGGACCCCACAGTGCCACTGGGGCAGCCAGCCCGGAGGACGCAGTGCCCTGGGGAGAGACACACCTCACAGTCACCTCCCATGTCCCCAGTGTGCCTTCTCCTGCCTCCCCCCTGCCCTGGGACACCCTGCTCGCAGGCAGGAGGATGAGAGGGTGACAGTGATGTGCTGGGATCCACAGCAATTCCTGCACTCCAAGGCCAAGGCCAAGGCCAGTCCTCATTAGTGACACAGGAGGAAATCCACGTTCCTCGATTCAGGAACCCCAAGGAAACAGCTCTGCTGCAACAGGACTCCACAGGTAACTGCTGGCAGCATCACTTGGCAGCCGCCCTCCTCCCACAGCTCCAGGGCACTGGGAAATTCCTCAGCTACTGCGATGTTCACAAACACTTGAGGGATCAAAGCAAAGAGGAAAAAGGTCCAGTTTTAGGCCCCCATATCTCAAAGGAGCCGGAGGCAGGCAGGGCTGGGTGACAGCCCCCCTCGCAGTGTCCCTGGGACAACATGGGCAGAGACAGATGGGGAAGGGACATCTCAGGAGGAAGTGAGATGGAATAAGCACAGGCAGCTGCAGTGCTGTCACTGGGATGAGGCTTGTCAGCATCCAACCCCCTCTGCTCCACACTCCTGGTGCCACTCACCACAGCAGGAACTCGGGGGAGTAATCGAACCGGAACATGTTGTCGTCGTCCTCCACGTAGTTCTCGTTGAGCAGCGTGTAGAGTTCCTTCAGCTACAGCAGCACAGAGCACACAGGTTAAGGAGGTTATTCAGCCACCACCTGCCCCAGTTGCTCCCAGAGGGGACCCTGAATGCTTCCTGCGTGGCTGCAACAGCCACGTCCCTGCTAAAGGCACTGTGGTCCCGGGGCAGAGCAGGGAGAGCAGCAGGACACGCCCTGGTGCCCTTGGGTCATCTCCCAGGGAGGTGGGTCACAGTCTGAAAGGTTTTCTTAAGGGAATGCCTGGCTTCAGGCATCCTTACTGTCCCCAGGGAGAAACCAGGCCAACATGGGATGGGCGAGAGGGAACTGTAGCAAGGGAAGTCAGACCCATCCAACCCCAAGGAGACGGTGTAACACCAAGCTGGAGTCTCCTGGTGGGGTGTGGGACGTTTCCGTCCCCAAAACAATCTCCAACAGTCCAAGTAAGGCACTGCCAACCGAGATGCCCTCCCAACACATGTGTGCCTGTACTCACCACACCTCTGTCCCCGAGGTCCAGGGCATCCCAGGTGAAGCCCTGGGGCAGGGTGTAAGGCTCCTGACGGATATTGTCCTTGTCCGGCTCCACCGGGCCGTGGGTGTTCACCACCTCTCCTGGAAGAGAGAGCAGGGAGCCATGGAACTCTCCACTGTGTGAGGCCAAGCCTCAATCTGGTGACCAACACTCCTCATGTCTCCCACCCCAGGTCCCTGGAGCAGCCAGGGATTGTCATTTCACCCTCCCAGCTTGGGACAACACAGGGCAGGGAATCAAAACTGCTTCCAGGGCAATGGTGGGGCTGAATACAAACACCTCAGTCCCAGCAACATCTTGTTTTATTCTTCCACAGATGTGTAGGATGCAAATGGTCCTCCTGAGATCTTCTCCTTCCAGAACCTCACCAGTGCTGCTCAGGTGACCAAACACAGCCACGGCTACACCCTCCAGGTCCACGTGTGATGCCTCATCCTTCCCCATCCCCATGCTCCCAGCCTTGGCCAGCACTTTCCCGGGAGTTGCTCCATGGGATGTTGATTCTCCTGCCAGCTCTGGCCTCTGCCACTTGGCAAGTGTCCGTGTTTCCCGCCCACTGAGCCCAAGGAAGAGCTGCAGGGAACAACACAACTTTTGTTTTGTAAAACCACTGAGTCCCAAAGCCCTGATTCAGCCAGGACATGTCAGCTCAAGCTCCAGCTTTATTTGGGATGTCAGCACAGCGGCACCACCTCAGTGCTGCCAGGAGGAGCAAGTCCTGCTAATCAGGAATTCCCTTAAAAAGGCATTGAAAAGGTTTCCAGGCAATGGGGAGGTGGTGAGAGCCCAGAGCAAGAACTTCCCCCATCACACCCAGCCTGGGCAGCTCCCAGAAAGGCTCACCCCTGGCTGCCCTCTCTGTTTTGAGCAGGTGCTGAACTGCTCTGGAATCTGGCCCCAAAAATCCCACAGCCCTCCTGTTATCCAGCCCTAAATATCCTCGTGTGCCAGAGTGTGCTCCCAAGGACCATGAGGAATGCTGGGACACGGTCAGCAACATGGCATTGAGAGGAATGGGTTGCTTTGTGCCTCCCCCTCCCCAAAAGACACCTCCCGCCCTTCCTCCAGGCTTTTCCCAAGCAGAAATGAAGTTTGTGATGTCCAGGGTCCTCAGGAAAAATGGGAAATGCAAGAGTAGGTTTTGCTGCCTCACATGACCCCCTGCCACCTCACTGGGATTTTCGCAGCACAAAGCTGAGACCATCTCCCAGCAAACAGGTTCTGAAACCCAAAAAACGCCTCACAGTGGTGCTGACAGTGTGGAAAGGGAACTCCCGTGGAAAGGGAATCAGATAAGGTGTTTGCAGCAAGAGAGGTCAGACACAACCCCATGAAGGGAGTTACTGAAGAGCAGCCAATTTAAATTCATGACAAGCTTCAGGTAAACCTGGAAACTGTGGGCTGGGACTCAGCACATGGACCTGCCTCCTGGAGCAGCTCCCATCACTGTCTGGCCCCAACTCACCCCAAGTTACCTTCCCCTCCAAGGGCCCCTGGATGGAAAACTCCAACCCCAAAAGGGGAGAGCTGGATAGTCCAGGATGAGGCAACACCGTGCATGAAAACTGGGCACAGAGGGCTGGGGAGACCCAAGTCATGGACTGGGATTGTGTATGGCCAGTCTTCACGAACAAAGATTTGGGAAAGGTCTTTACCCTTTGAGCCTGCGCAGTGGATTTTTTAGGTGAGACACAGTGTGCTGAGCTGAGCCCACCCTTTAATCCTAAGGTTCATCTGCCGGGGCCGAGCGAGCTTGCACAGTGGCAGTGAGGTCCTCAGGACACAGGTTTGTTTAGAGTGACCTTCTCTTAGATGGATGGCCCTACAGGGCTGACGAGCTCCATCTGCCCGGGGGAGTTTCCCTGACCAGGAATCGAACCCGGGCCGCAGTGGTGAGAGTGCTGCATCCCAACCACTAGACCACCAGGGGTCCCCTGGACTGGGATTAAGGGATGTCCAAATGCAGGAGGCATCAAATCAGATGTCTGAAGTGGTTCTCGTCCCTCTGTGCTGAATGGTGCAGAAGTGGTTGTGATGCCTCTGAAGCCCAGGCCAGCCAGGGACTCACTTGGTGGCCACAGACCAGCTTTTCCAGGTTTCTCTGAGGGCTTCTTGGAGCAGCCTGGGGACGATAAGGCTTCCCCCAGGGCCCACAGGACAGTGAGGGGGCTGCACATACCGAGCTTGGGCACTGGCTGTGTGTCCCAGAACTGGTAGCTCCTCTTGCTGGCCTCCTCCATGGTTTTGGCAGGGCCCTGGCCTACAGAGAAGAGCTCGATGGCTTTTTGAATCTCCTGGATCCTCTCAGCGGGTAAGGAGTTCACCTGAGGGCAAGAAAGGAGCATGGGAAGGTGAAATGAGTAAGCTGAGCCACCAGGTCTGTATTTTGGCTCCTCCTCAGGGGATCCTGGAGCTGACCCTGCCTCGGGGTACTGCCAGGAAGGGGAGAGCAGGCATGAGTCCCCCTTCCCAGCCTCAATCCTTTACAGGATGGATGAACCCTTCCACCAGCCACCTGCCGCACACCTAGACCTGCTTTTTAGGCACTCCTGGGACAGATGGGATGGAGGAACTGCCTGAAAATGCTTAAAGGTTCAGTTAAGAGGGTGCTGTGAGCCCCAGGAGCAAACCTCCCCTCCTTACTCCCTGCAGAGCCCCCCTGGATCAACCCACAGCCAGTGCTGGGGATTCCTGCAGTGGCTTTTCCCTCTCATTGTTCAGCCTCCTCCATCTAAGCTGGATATGTATCCACAAACTGCAGCTTCCAGAGGAGTCCCTGGGACAAATCAGAGAAGTTCAATCGAGATGAGACACTTCCCTCCTCCTCTTCCTCAGGGTGGGTGGCTCTGCAGTGAATTCCCAGCCCCAGCTCCTCCCTGATCCCTGGGACACCAGTTGGAGAAACGCAAAGCCCCAGTTTAAAGCTCTGCACAGTCAGATGGACAAAATATTCCAAATACTTGGATGGGAACTGGGCACCAGGCAGAAAACAGTCTCTGTTGATGTGTCCCCTGCCACAGGACCAGAGGGGACAGGAGGGTGCCACCCTGGCAGGGACAAACCCTGCATGTCTCACACCCTTTCCCAAATCACCAGCTGCTGGAGAGGATCAGGCAAAGCCCAGAGGGATAAGACAGCCCCTGCTCTCCCTGGCTGCTGTTCTGGTGATGATCAAGCCAAAAATCAACACCATCAGGTGTCACCCCTGTGCTGCTGCAGGCAGGACAGGCAGGACAGGGAGCTGCCAGGTGGCAGCGTGGCAGTTCCTGCCTGTGACAGGCAGCTGGTGTCTGGAAAGAGCAGCTCAGAGGCGCCAGTGTGACCCTGGAAGTGACTGGGACATCCAGCCAAGGGCTGCATTATCCCTGGAGCACTCTGTAAACACCTTCTGCACAACAGCAATTCCCACACACAGAGCCAGGCTGGGAAATCACTCCATGGCTGAAGTTTACGGAGCAGCCAAGCACACAAAACCAGGACTGGGGACTCCTTCCTTGCCCTGAGCTGCACTGGAGAGGTTCAGGATGGGGCTGGCTGGTGTGTGGGGCTGTGATTCTGGGAAGGGGGGCTCACCTTCACTGGCTGGTCCTGAGCCTGGTCGGGCTGGTCTCCTCCTCCTTTCTCTTTCTTCCGTTTGGGTTTCTTTTTCTTCTTTTTGGCTCCGCTGTCATTTGCTGGACTCAGGCCCCTGGGGAACAAAAGAAACATCATTGCAGCCTTGGGGTTTTCTTTGGGGAGGACATTTATTGGGCTTCTGAAGCTCTCCAAAGAAAATACAGGCTCCCTGCTGAGTGCCAGTCTCCAGGAAGGGGAATACTCCGTGCACAGAGGGTGCAGCCAAGCACCCACTTCACAGCAGAGAATTCCCTGTGAGCTCCCAAAAATGGATCAGAGCCAACACCTCCCACCCTACAGGTTTGCTCTGCACCACAGGTGACCATATCTCTGCTGTCACATTCCCCTGTGCGGCCACGTGTGCCCAAATCCACCCTGTGGAGTGGTGGGATGTCCAGCTTTTGCTTTTTCCTCCTCCCCGAGCCCAAGGATGGATGTGGGAGCAGCAAACGCTGATCCAGCCCTGGGGACAAGGCCCTGCAGCAGGTCCAGGCACCACGGAAGGGCTGGTGGCCAAGGACACTGCGCTGTCACCTCCCCTGCAGGGGTGATGCTCTAGGGATGCTGTTTATTGGAAAATGATTATATTGTTATGCTGGAGCTAGGAAATCAAGACTGAGCAGCAAATTTCTGGGGCTGCAGGATGGGAAACGCACCAGGGCATTGCTCCTTCTTTCAAGGATGCAGGACAGCCCTGGACATCCTGATGATGATCACCCCAAAACAGCCAGAGGGGTGAAGCCCCACGCTGAGCCTGGCCTTGCCGATGGCAAATCCAGGACCAAAGCACAGGAGAGGTCCCTGCCCCTGGCCTGGCACGTGGGGTCAAGTGATGGTGATCTCATGGTCCTGCAGGAGATGCCCTGACACAGGACAGGTGATGTTACTGCTGCAGAGCAGGGGCACCCCAAGCCTGGCAGGAGCCTCAGTGGTCCCCAGAACAAGGTCACAGCCTCCGAGAGGGTCAGGGCTCAGGGGGAAATTCAACCCTGGAGTGGCTCTGCCATGTTTACTCTACAAGAGGTGTCTCGTTCCTTGCAGCCCAAAACAACTGCTGCTTTCACAGCAGGGACAACCCCACAGCTCTGACCTGCCCAGCCTGGAACCCCCCCAAGCACCACACACTCTTGGAATAGCTTCGTGTCTTTACCAAACACAAGACAGTGGTGAGGAGGGTGGAGCAGGAAAAAGAAAGAAGAAACATGCTGGCAAATGTGTTGGAGCAGCATCCAACTATTTATTTCAGCAAGGACAGAACAAGGAGGAGCCGGGAGGGGAAGAAAGCTTAAAAAAACACAAGTGGAAGGTGGCAGTGGGTTGGAACCACAAGGTCCCTTCCAACCAAACCATTCTATGAAATACCTGAGCTGAGCAGCAAGTGGGTTATGAAACCAGGGACAAGTGGATGGAGAAATGTGGTTTTTGAGGGATGAAGATGGAGGGCTGGGCAAGGAGGTGCCTGTGGATGCAGCACAGAAACCTGATGTGATGGGCTGCACTGCCCTAGTTTGCAGGACATGGAGCTGCTGGGCTGGGGAAGCTTTTCCATGGACAAAAACCTGAACAGCAGCACATGCTCGGGAAAGGGAACCAGCAGGAACCAAAGGAAAAGGATCAGAAAATCGATCAGCAGAGCCCTGTGTGGAACATCAGGAGACAGGAAGCATTACTGGCACGGGGAACAAGCAGTGGCTCAGGGTGAGCTGCTCCACAATGGGGAGGGAAGAGAAGCCCCCCCTCTTCTCCAGAAGCACCTGAAGTGTTTGTTTGCAGCAGAGCAGAGAGAGGAGCAGCAGTTCCAAGGACCAGCATCCCTCGGCGCTGCTGAACCATCCCTGGGGGGAATCTTACCTTCCTTCCCACTGCCAGGAGAGGGCTTTGCCTCCACGCAGGAGCCGCGGCTCGGACATGACAGCAGCGCTAATCCCAACACAGCGGCGCTGACACCGCTATTGATTTCCATGACAAATGTGTGACGGCTTTTCTAACTCCCTGGGGAGGAGCAGGGGCGGGACCGGGCACATCCCGGCCACTCCGAGCTCCCGGGCTGAGCCAAACCACCCTGCAGCGGCAACAAACGCATCCAAAGCATTTCCGACCAATTTTAACAGCACGAGGGGAATTCTTGAGCACATCCAAGGGCCGGAAGCCGCCCCTTGCAGAGGAGACAGACACGTTTTCCCAGCTCACCCCCACACTGGGATGCTGCAGGTGGCAGATGAGGCAAACAAAATGCTCCCCTCGTGTTCCGTGGGCGTCGCTGGGCTCCATAAATCAAAGCTGCCAAGTCCCAGCGTGGTGCTAATGACTTCAGTCCAACCAAGCCAGGCTCACAGGTAAAACCCTCCCTGATTTATGAGCAAAGCTGGCGTGCCCTGGAAGAAATCAGGGTGGCAGAAGGTGGGATGAGGTTTTACATTTGCCTGGGGAAGGATCCTGCTCCATCAAGGAGATGAAAACCAACCCAGAGGAGGAGTCACCACCACGCAGGAAAATGCTGGAAAACCCTAAGGACCAACTCACTCAGAAGCAACAACTATAGGTATTTTCTATTTTAAATCTAGTTAGGAAGCAAATATCTTCTTTATCCAGGGCAGCCCCTCAGACACTGAAATTAAGGACAATGGCCCACCAGTGTCCTGGGACAAGTCACCACCATCCAAAACCCCAGTTACTGCAGCTGACCCGACCCATGGAGCCGAGGGGGCTGAAGCAGCTTCACCCCCAGGAAGGGGGAGCTGCCAGCCCAGCTCTCATCCAACACCCTTCCAGCCTTCCCAGCTGCACTCAGTGCTCTTTTCCTCCCTTTTTTCCTCCCAGATCCTCTTTCCATTCCAAAGTGCTTTAAAAGATAAAGCAGGTGGAGAAGGGCAGGTTGGCGAAACATCTTCCAATTCCCCGTGGGATCACAATGGTCTCTTTTCTGGCTAAGGAAAACACTCTTCCCTTCTTCTGGGAAAGGCATCACCATCATCATGGTCATTGCCTGGCATTCCAATCCCTCCTTTCCCATTATCAGATGGCTCCTTGAGTTGGAGGGAAAGGCACAAACCACTGCCCAGAAAACAACACCCATAACCTGAGTGATCTCAAAAATTGGGTTTTGGAAGCACCTAAATACACCAACTGGGCTTGTTCAGAGTGAGACCCACTCAAACTGACTGCTTCCAGCCTCTGGAGGCTGGAAAACACCACACACAGCCAGTAACAAACTGGTACTCAGCATCTACCCCTCTATCCCCTGGATCCGTGGGTGATCCTGCTGTATTCCCAAATCTGAGGGCTTTGGTTTTGCAAAGTGAGGGAGGAAGCACAAGGCAGGACAACTCGGCTCCCTCAGCCTGGTGAGAGGCTGGAAGGTGTCAGATGAGAAAGAGTTGATCCCAGCTCCCTATTTAGGTGCTGGAAAATCTGTGTGCCAAACCTGGGGCTAATCAGGAGCAGTGCTTAGGCTGTAATCTCGTTAGGGGCTGGGGAGGGAGGAGGATTTCCAGATGGTAGAGCTCAGTTACTGTGCCCCACACAACACGTACAGCTGAATTCCACATGTGGTCGTCCCAGGAACATCCTTTTGTGGTGAAGTGCTGGCAGGGATTGCCAAACTGGCAGCTGCTCCTCTGGAAAAGCTCCTTTTCCCCCCTCACACCCCATCCAGCAACAACCCAGCTGCGCTTCAGGGAATTCCCAAGCTCTTCCTGCCTGGAACTGACCTGTTTCACAGGGCTGGGACACTCCAATCCCTGGTGTCACCGTTGCCCTTGCTGCCTGTGAGGTGACAAACCCCACCAGCCTGAGCCCATTTCCAGAGTCAGGGAATAAACCCTCCACAAACACCAGGAACACAGCAGAAGGACACACTCTCCACACAGGAAAACATGACAAACACCAAAGTGAGAGTGTTTTCATCAGAAAATCAACTTGGATGGCCACAGCAGAGAGCAGTGCAGCCACTTCCCTCTGCTGACACAGGACTGAGGCTGAGGAAACCTAATTCCTCTTTCCTGTCCTTAAAAGGAAAGGAAGTGCTGCTTTCACTAAGGAATACTTTCATGTTTTAAACCTCAGTGCCTGGATCCAGTGCACAGACTGGCACTGACAGCACTCCCAGTGTGGCTCTGCAAAGCCCAGCAGCTCCAGGCCTTTTGGGGGACAGTTTTTGGGGACAGTGTCACTGGGGTGACCCGAAACACTCCCACACCCCAGCAGGATGTGATGGTATGGAATCAACATCCAGAAGGAAATCCACCCCCTTTCCCACTGCTTGGTCTCTCCTCACGGATCCCCATGAGGTTTTGGGGGCAGGAGATTTCCCAGAGAGCTCCAAAGCCCCCCTGTCTTGTGCTCCTCATCACTGTGCCAACCAGCCACGCTTTTAATGTTATTTCTCAAGCAATCCAAACTATTTCCTAATGGACATCTCCCACTCAGCTTGTGGCATCTGCAGCCAAAAACATTCCAGCTCCTCCAGGTGACAGGAATCACACACCAGGACCTGAGGAGGGCTCCAGAACACACCTTTTCCTGGCAAAAAGGGCAGGAGGAACCTCTGGGCTGGGAAGTGGCTGTGATTAAGCACCTTGTCAGTGCTCTGCTCAGCTCTGGCTCCCACAAACCTAATCATGTCAGAGGGAAAGAAAATAAAAACCTCCCTGAGCGCGGCTAAACCGATTAAACCGAGACACGGAGCCACGCCCGGGGGGCAAAGGAAATATAAATGGGCAGCTGTGCTGTCATAAAAAAAGGCTCTGTGATATTTCTTGGGTGACCTTTTATTCGCTCCTGTTGCTGGGCAGGCAGGATTGTCCATGGAAAGCTGCTCGTGGAGGGAGAAGGGCTCTTCAGGTTGATGGTCTGCACACCTGCTGGGGCTCCAGGTGAGTGGCGAGGCTCAGGTGAGGGAAGCACCAGGTACAAAACCTCTGGAAAGCCACAGGTTGACACACCCGTTCCCAGCTGGAATGTGCACCAAGCCTCTCCTGCAAATCCTGGACACATAGTGAGCTCTGCACTGTGTTAATTAAGGCAATGAGTAAGTAACGACGATGCCACTTTTGGCATTCCAGCTCTACCCTATCGAGATAAGGACCTGCCTCGCTGCCTGTGCTCACTCCCATCCTCATTGTTGTTATTCCATCATTCCACACCTCCAACCACAAGACAATGCAGGCACAGCCTTGCAAAACCCCGGGCTGTGTGTGTGTAGGATAACGACGGGATGGGCGTGCAGAAGCCTGGGATTCTTCCAGGGCGCAGGGGATGCCACACGCTCCAGGGAAGCGGGATCACCACCCTGGGTGTCACCGCGGGCACGCGGATGCCAGGAACGGGCTGGGAGGGCAGAGGGAATATGGAGAGACACCTCGTCTAAGTGTGTCTCTAAGGCCAGGACGAGGAGACACAGTAAATGGGCTCATTTCTGGCAGGGAAAGGCACCGGGGGTCAGTGGTCACCCCCCCGCGCCGCGGCCGCGCCCGACCCTGCCGAGCTCCGGACACGCTACCGCAGAGCCCCGCCCCCCGCATGACCGACAGCCGGCTCGACCAACCGCAGCGCGGCACTCTGCCCGCCGGCCAATCAGCGCGATGGGGGGGCGGGGCGCCGCTCACTTCCCGGCCGCTGCCCTCCCTTCAATGGGCCCCGGCGGCCGCCGCGCCGCGCGGCCTCGAGCGCCGCTCACCCGCGGTTGGAGCCGTGCTCCGCCTCGTTCTCGCAGTCGCTGCAGTGCTCGTGGTCGTTCTCCTCCGCCGCCGGTCGCGACAGCCGCGCCGGCGGCCGCCTCACTGCTGTCTCACTGTCGTCCGCCATCTTGAAACGGGACCCTGGGCGCCGGCCGCGCCCCCGCAACAAGGCGCGCCGCGATTGGGCGCCGCGCCGCGGGGCATGCCGGGAGCGGTAGTCTGCGCGGGCTTGCGGGGGCCGGGCTGCGCCGCGGCCAGGACTACAATTCCCGTGAGCCTCTGAGGATGTCCCGGGGCAGGAGGGCTCTGTCACACCGGGGCAGCCCCGCCGTGGCGGAGAGCCGCGCCCCGGCCCCTTCGGCCACCCGTCCCGCACCGAGGCCGCGTGTCCGCGTCTCCGCCCGCTTCCCGCTGGAGGGGGTAGGGGCAGCCCTATGAGGGCGGTGCCGATTGGCTGGGAGAGTCGCCCCGCCTTCTCGCAGCCAATAGGCGCGCGGGATACTGCGGGGCGCGTGAAGGCGGGCAGGGGGTGAGCGGGTGAGGGCGCCGAGAGGGTCTCGCGGCGCGGGTCGGTCAGGGCGGGGGTGGCGGCTCTTTCCCCCTAATTAACTATGTATTTAATGATTTTTCCTTTTAACCTCCGCCTCCTCGAGCCAAACACCGGGTCTGTCCCTGTGCCAGAGCCGGGGACGGGCGCAGGGGGAGAGCCGGGGTGTAGAGTGGTGCGGGAGGACATTGGTCCATCCCCAATCGCTGTGATGGGTGGACTGGGGCTGGCAGCTTGTGCTGCGCTCAGCAACCAGAGGAGATGGGACACAGGGGAATTTGGGGCACCTCAGTGTTTAAAACCCATTTCATCGGTGCCCTGGGTGCTTCTCCCCGTTCCTCACTGCTGGAGCAGCTCCTCCCGGCTTTACAGCCCAAACAGCCTCCATGCCTCGTGTTTTGTCTTTCCCCATCCCTGATTTAGTTGGAACAGGCCGAATATAGCTAAAAAATGTATTTTTGGGAAAACTGGTTCTGGCTCCTGCCTGTAGCAGCTGCAGCAGCGGGCTGGCCTCTCTCCCCTCGTGTGCACTTCACACCCGGGCTCGTTAAATATTGATGCCTCGTTCCGTCCGTGTGCTGAGCTCTGTGCTTGAGCTCTTGAGCCTTGGACAGCACGAATGTTCCAAGCCATGGCTGGCCCTGGATTCCAGGACAACCCTTCCAAGGGCTGCTTCCCCCTGCAGTAATTCCTGCGACGGAGGGACAGAAATAGAAGGTTTTTGGGAGCAAGTCCCAGCTGAGGCTGGAGGCCAGAACACTGATGTTGCTGCAGTTAAAGCCCTGCGTTTACTCTACATGGGCAGCAGAGTTTTGAGTGTATTTTTCAAAAAAACAGGCATGTGGAGCCTCCACTCCTGCGATGTGGATCTTCCCTGTGCAGCTGCTGTGTGGCTCCTCCTGCAGCAGGTGTATGAAATCCTGGTGGGAGAGCAATATTTTAACCTGCTGGGATAAACAAACAGCCCCTCTGTCACACTGAGCCCACAGTAACACCAGAAAAGGCTCCCTGGGTCATCCAGGTCCTGCTTGAGGTGTTTGTCAGCCACCCCAAAGCGCTGCTGTTTATCAGAAGTGCCCTTTCTGAGTCCTTTTGGATTATTCCTCCTTGTTGCTGCTGGAGTTCTCCCCATCTGTTGGTCTGGGAAGGGGAAGGAGCACATGGTGCTGCTGTGGGCTGGCATCAGCTCCTGGCTTTTACTCCAACTCTGCCTCTTCCCTCTGCTGAGCTGCCTCCAGCTCCACAGGACTCACCCGCCCCTGTCTCCCACTAAACTCTGTTTTTGAGTCCTGCTTGTAGGAGCTAATTATGACTAAAGTGTCTTTTTGTGTGTGTGTTTTCCAGCCCAGAGGACACAGTGCTGTGTTTTGACCCATCTCAGCCCTCCTGCAGCCCCCTGTTCGTGGGGACAGTGCAGGCAGTAGGTACCTGGGTCCTGTGTGTGCTCAGTTTTTGGGGGGGCTGGGGGTGTCTGGAGGGAGGGGAAAGACCAGAAACCGGTTGGGCAGAGCAGTGGTGGCTGAGATTGTTGGGTTTGGGGTACAGGGCTTTCTGGGAGCTGGGTCTGGGCAGGAGGAGGCTGAGGGGTGACCACCAGCAGCCTGTGGCTCCTGGCCAAAGATCACGGGGCCAGTTCCTTCTCAGAGACAACAGGCAGAAAAATGGGGTTTGGGAGGTTCAGCCCCTTGCCTGTGAGGGTGGTGTCACAAGGTGACAGCAGAGCTGGGGCCTCTGTCCCTGGGGGTTTGCAGGACTCAGCTGCACAAAGCCCTGGACACCCTGGGCCGGGGCTGCAGGGGGGACACGAGGTTCATTCCCAGCCTCCTGTGGCTGTTGCCTTTTTGGGATGCAGATACTCCCAGGAGTCCCCTCAGCCCTCCAGAGCTGCCTCAGCATTACAGAGCCTTTTGGATTTAGAGGATTTCAGGGTCTGTCTGGAGCAGGGATCTCTGTGCAGGAGCTGTGAGAGGAGCTGGGGGGTCACCAGCACCCACTGGCCTCAGGGCCGTGGGCAGGCACAGGATCTGTGTCCAAGGCTGTGTTTGCCAGCTCACAAACACCAGTTTGCTGCTCAGAGCCATGGTTTCTGTGCCCCTTGGGCTGCCAAGCAGTGTGAGAATGGGATGCACTGAGTGCCTTGTGTGCTCTGTGTCCCCATTATGTCAGAGGTGGCTGATCTCCCCTACCCAGCTGCAGGATCAAGCAGGGCTCTCCCTCCCAGTGCTTGTGTTCTCCCACGTTGAGATGTCTGAATTCTTCCTCTTTGTCACTGACTCTATCACTGTCACCCTCACCAACCCTACCAGAAGTTTCCTCTGATTTCTCTGAGCAGGTCCAGGGGAGGCCATGGAGGTGCTCCAAGGGCTGGAGCCCCTCTGCTCTGGAGCCAGGCTGGGAGAGCTGAGGGTGCTCGCTTGGAGCAGAGAAGGCTCCAGGGAGACCTGAGAACCCCTTGCAGGGCCTAAAGGGGCTCCAAGAGAGCTGGAGAGGGACTTGGGACAAGGAATAGAGGGACAGGACAAGGGGAATGGCTTCCCACTGCCAGAGGGCAGGGAGAGATGGGATATTGGGAAGGAATTATTGCTGTGAGGGTGGGGAGGGGCTGGAATGAATTTTCTAGAGAAGCTGTGGCTGCCCCTGGATCCCTGGAAGTGTCCAAGGGCCGGTTGGACAGGGCTAGGAGCAACCTGGGCTAGTGGAAGATGTCCCTGCCCATGGCAGGGAGTGGGAATGGATGGACTTTAATGTCCTTCCAACCCAAACCATTCCATGATTCCATGGTTTATGGTGCTGGAGGTGAGACTGTGGTTTGGTGGGTGCAGATGCTGAAGGGGAATGAGCTGCTGCAGCTGCAGATAAACCAGCTGGAGGAACTGAGGGCTGGCTCAAGTGGCACATCCAGAGTTAGGGGGGTCCAGGGAAGCCTCGTTTAACCCAGCATTATCCTGCAGCCTGTGAAACAGGAATTCCCAGCCCAGAGGGTGCCAAAATCCTGCCGATGTCTCAGTAACACCCAGAGAGAATGAGCTTTGAATGAAGCCACCTGTTTTGGGCTAAATATTTGCTGTGCCCAGCACAAAAAAAAAGAGCCCTGTCTTGGCACGTTTTCCAGCTCCTTTCTTTCCCCTTTCAGAGCACGATGTTCCTGGTGGGACTCTCGGGTGGGATTGCATCGGGGAAGAGCACGGTGGTGGCCGTGCTGCGGGAGCTGGGCTGTGCCGTGATCGACGCCGACCTTATTGCCCGGGAGGGTGAGTTTTCCGTGGCTCATCCCGCTCCCTGAGGTTCCCCTGACAACTGGGATTGCTGCCGGGAGGCGCTGACGGCAGAGGGTGCTCTGGGTACATCCAAGTGTTTCCCTCCCGCTGCCCACTCCGTGAGGCTGTGGAGCTGCCTCCGGGGGAGGGGGATTGGAACTCGGATATATTTTTAATAACCAAAAAAAGAAGATCATGTCCTAAGAAACACCGTGGGGAGATCATGCCCTGAGTTTCTCTCTCCTGGAGTGTGATGTTTCCCAGCTTTGAAAGCCAACTCTGGGCAAAATTAATGTGGTTCCCTTGGCTAATCCAGTGTCCCCCATGACATCCAGGACACCCATCCTGTCACCCAGTTATGTGGGGTGGGATCACTACAGGCTTGAATGAGAATGTCCCTCTGTGCTGGATGTTGTTTTCTTGGTGACACTGAGAGATCAGACCTCAAAATTAATGCTCAAAAAAAAAAAAAAAAAAAAGAGGCTCCAGAGATCCCAGGTGAGGGAATTTGGTCTGTGCTCCTGCACACCTGCCTCTTGCTGCTCTCAAATGTGCTGCCTGGGCTAGAGGGAAGAGCCAGAATTCCAGGTCTGTTGCCTCAGCAGGACTGGAGCAGACACTGCTCTCCCTGATTAGCTGTGAGGTGTTAATCCCTCCATCCCACAGGGATAACAAGGGGAACAGAGAGCTTGGCAAGAGGGGCTGTGGCTGCCCTGTCCCTGGAAGTGTCCAAGGCCGGCTTGGGCAGGGCTTGGAGCAACCTGGGATAGTGGAGGGTGTCCCTGCCCACAGGGTAGTCCTTAAGGTCCCTTCCCACCCAAACCAGCCTGGGTTTCTGGAGTCTGTGGATCCTGCATGTGGCAGGTCCAGGGGCTGCAGCTGAGCTGTGGTGCAGTGGTGTCATTTGGAACTTTTCTGTTTGGTGAAGAACTTACGGTGTAGCCACTCAAAGCTGTGATGCTTTAACATTTTATTGCACTGTAATTCCCCTCGAGGTGCAGGAAATTTGCTGGAGGTGCTAAAAACCCTTGGAGACAGTAGGAAAACACTACAGATACTCTGTGTCAGTTCTCTACCAATCACTTTATTTTCCTCCAATTCCTTTTTTATACGTGTTTGTTTACTATATGGATTTCACCCATCCCAAAACTGCCTCCATGTGATATTCCACGGGAGGAAGAAATTGGTCTTAAAGACTTTTATGAGGTTGGCCTGAGGTTACAACCTGTGGCAATGTTCCTGGATTTGGGAGAGATGATTAGCTGCTCTCTCCTTCGCTGTGGTTACCCTCAGCTGGAGCTTAATTATGATTTTATTGCTGCATCCCTTTTGTTGGTGATTTTTTTTGGTGGCTTTAAAGTTATACACTCCTATAACGTCAGAGTCCCTGCAAGGGCTCATTGGGGATTGAGCTTTTAGAAGGTTTTTTGTGTTCATTTTCCTGAAGAATTTAGTGACTGAGGTCAAAGACAGTAAAAAAAAAATACCTCAGCAGCAGCCAGACACAGGTTGTAGAAGTGTGTGTTCACGTAGTGCTGAAGTTTTCAGCTGGTTCTGATCCCTTTGGATTGATTCCTCACTGGTGGGAGTCAGCTCAGCCCAGTTCCTGCCCCTGCCCTGGCGTGTGGCCACGGCCGTGTCCTCCTGCCTGCCCTGCTGACTTGTCACCCCGAGCAGCAGCACGGGTTGGGAGGGTTGTGGTGCTGAATTAATGTCTGCAGGACACTTTGATCTCCCAGGAGGTGTCAGCCCTGCAAGGGACCTTGGGCTGGGAGGGCTGTTGGCAGGAGCTGGTGCTGAGGCAGATGTGCTGGAGGCAGATGTGGTGCCCCGGCGAGGATCAGCTCAGTCCGTTCGTGACCAAACCCCGTCTGGGGGCGGCTGCTGATGCAAACAGTGCTGTAAAACCAGCCCTCACCCCCGGCTGTTTGATGTTCTCAGTGGTGCAGCCCCATTCCAAGGCCCACCAGCAGATCCTGCGGTACTTTGGCACTGAGATCCTCCTGGAGAATGGCGAGATAAACCGCGAGGCTCTCGGGAACATCATCTTCACCCAGCCGGAGAAACGGCGGCTGCTGAACTCCATCACCCACCCCGAGATCCTGAAGGAGATGCTGAAGCAGATCCTGAAGTACTTTGTGCTCGGTAAGAGGCCAAGTCCCAGCCCCTGGGGACTCCTCTCAGGCAGGAGCTGTCCCTGAACGTGGGGAGAGGGACAGGGACGGAGAAGGGGAAGGGACGTTGAGTGACAGCCTTTGTGCTCTGCCTGCGGTGGCCTTTGGAGGATTCATTCCTGATTCACTCCTGCCTTTCACTGCTGCCCTTCACCGCCTTCCTCTGCGGTTTAAAGCGTATCTGTGGGGCCTGGGAGCAGCTTTGTGAGGTCTGTGCTGAGATCACCCCCCGGATAATGTCACACTCCCGAAATGGCCGAATATCCTTCCCTGCCCCCGGCCTTGGTGGGAGCTGTGCAGCCCTCGGAGCGCCGATAAGGTGAGGGGCGGGCTGACAGCTGTGGGCTCCAAAGTCCTGCCTTCCCCCCGATACATGGAACAAATGCAGCTGTCAGGCAGGGCTGGAGAAATGCCAGATAAGATCACCAGCTGTTCCGGAGGTCTCCGTGTATGACAGACTTCACAGAGCCAGTCTGGATCTGTGGCGCTCATCAGAGCTGGAGCCCTGTGAGAGCTGAACAGGCCTGTGCAAGGGCTCCATGGGGCCAAGCTCTGCTGCAGGGTGAGGAGGAGGAGGGACATAAAGGAAGCAACAGGCAGGAAAGCCGGGAGGCAGAGATGGAGTCTTGAACCCGGGGCTGCGGGCTCAGGAGGCGGATGCTGCGCTGGCCCTCGGCAAGAGTGCTGTGTGGCTTCAGCAGGCAGCTTTGTCCTCATTAGTCAGGATTTAATGATTTGGGATAGCTGGATGTTGTCTCTGAGGATCGCTGTGTAAGGAAAGCTCTGATCGATCAAACTGGAGGGCAGCAAGAAGCCTCTGGGGGCGGAGATGCGGTGGAATGGGGCTCCTTGGATGATGTCTCTGTCCAGGCTCTGCTTGCCGTGGGTTTTAGGGTGGTTGGGTTATAAAGAGGGGACAGCAGCAAAATCTGAGGTGTCCCTGTGGCTGAGGCACACACAGGGGAGTGAAATCCTGGCTTAGAGCTTTCCCTTCCTCTCTCCTATGCCCCCGGGCTCAGCAGGGCATCTCCCACCTCCCCAGATGCCAAAGAGCTGGCGCTGGCCAAGGGCAGAGGCACAGGGAAAACTGGGGGCCACAGGGCCTGAGGGGACGGTGACTGGCTGTGGCAAGCTCTGTTCCTCATGGTGACAGTGCCTTTAAACCAAACTCAGCCAGTTTTGGTGAGGGTTCAGCCCTGGGGCCATGCCCAGAGGCTCCCCCATGTTTCGGTGTCACAGCTGCGAGAGGTCTGCAAGGATTTCCTCGCTCCCCTTGGAAAAATGGAGCTGTAAAGCCAAAGCTGTGCATAAAGGCAGGAAAACTGAGCTGGGGAAGGCTGGCTCAGATGACTGCAGCCTGGCAAAGTCTTGGACAAGGGAAGGAGTGGAGAGCAGATCCTGCTGTGGACACTGCTTCCCGGGAGAGCCCAGCACGGCTGCTGCTCTCGCCAGCCAGGCACTGCTGCTCTCATTTCAGCTCCTCGTTTCAGCTCCTCATTATATTTCTGCAGCTTCACCTTTGGTCTGAGAGCAGCCAGGTTAGGGTTGGTTTTTTTTTTCCCTCTGGAAACTTGGAATGAAACCATTTCCTCCCTGCGAGAGGGAGGAGGGCGAACGGGCTCTGCTGCAATCATGGAGCTGTAGAGCTCCCACTTCCTTTGCTTCTCATGGCCATGGTGTGTGTGTAGCAGGAGGGATTTGGGAACGGGGGTTAACGCTGTTCCCTTTTCTGAGGGGTGTTGCCATTTCCTCAGGATACCACTACGTGATCCTGGACATCCCTCTGCTCTTCGAGACCCGCGGGTTGACCAAGTTTATGAGATACACGGTCTTGGTTTATTGGTAAGTGCCCCAGGAACCATGAGGACAGGGACACTGCCACCTCTCTTAGAGGGGGCTGTCACATCTCTCTGCTCTGGTGGGGGCTCAGCCACTGCCCTGGTGCGAAGCCCATTGAGAGAAGTGACATCTCCCTTTGTGCTGTGGCACCTCCCTTCATCCTAGTGCACTTGAGGGGGCTTCTTGAGCTTTCCCTGGAAGCTAGCACCATCATGCAGGGAATGTTGTTCCTCTGGACCTTCTACAGCCTGTGCACCATCAGCTGGGGCAGGATTTGGGGCACTGCCTGGTGCTGTGGGCTGTGGGAATGCCAAAAACACTGCAGCGGGGTCATCCTGGGCAGTGCTGACCTGATGGCTGGGGCAGAAATGACACGGGGAATGTTTCTCATTCCCACTTTATTATCCCTCCTCATGCCCAAGGAAGGCATAACCCCCTTCCCCCCACCCCACCTGAGTTCCATCCCCTCCCTGGCAGTGACCCCCCGGCGCAGCGCGCGCGGCTGATGAGGCGGAACGGGCTGGACGCGGCCGCGGCCGACGCCCGGATCAGCTCCCAGATCCCACTGGAGGAGAAGCTCCAGTGGGCAACTCACGTCATTGACAACTCGGGGGACCGGGAGAGCACCCGCCGGCAGGTGCTGCAGCTCCACGCCCGCCTCGAGGATTCCCTGGATTTCCTCTGGGCCCGGCTGGCGGTGGGCGCGGCCGTCGCCGGGCTCGGGGGGCTGGTGTTCCTCCTCCTGCGGCATCTCATCTCCTAATTCACCTTTTCTCTTAGTCAGGGAAGGGGCCTGAATTCCCTGGTTTGAAAAGGGCACCAAAAGGCCACCTCTGTTAATGAGCTTTGCCAGCTGAATGCAGACAGCGGGGAGAGGTGTCTCCTTGCACAGTTCCCAAGGTGAATGTAGCCAGGGGGTTTTTTCCAGCACCTTCTCCCTGCTCAGGTTTTCGCCCACCAGCTGTGCCTCTGGGGGAGGCTCTTGTTGTCCCCCCGTGGGTCTCTATGGTGGGACTTTGGTGAGTTGAGGCATCTTAATCCGGGACGATCTCATTCTAATCCAGCACAATCTCACTTTAATCCAGGACAATCTTACTTTAATATGGGACAATCTCACTTTAATGTCTTCCAGGACAATCTCTTCCCTGAGAAGAGGTGGCCTCTTGGGCCCTGTCCCTGCCAACAATGTCCCTGGGGTGATCCCCTGCAGCTCAGCCCTCCTAATCCGAGTTTAGACCTGGGATTTCCCCTCTTTCACATTGATTTAATGGAAACGTGTTAAATCTGCCTGGGGGGGATGGACAGCACCTCGTTCACGTGGGTCGGGTGTTCAGGTGGCTGCTCCCCTCCCTCCCGCCCTCTGCTTCTGTAGCCATCGCTCGTGGGTCGCCCTTGTCTTTGGATCCAAGGGTGTGATACACCCCGGAGCGGGCACAGACCTGGGCTCTGCCTCGTTCAGACTCATTTCCTGCTGTTTGAGCTTCCTTCGGCGGCGCTTTCCCGGCGGGAGAGCCGAGCCTGGGCGAGGCGGGTGCTGGCTCTTCACTTTTGTTTTAATAAAACACTGAACAGCAGCTGCTCCCGCGGCTGCTCCCGCAGCTCTTCCCGGCCCATTCCCAGGTCGTTTCCTATGCCGGGGCACGGCTGCGCTCTGTAAAGTTCAGCACACGCAGGCAGAGCTGACGGGCGCTCGTGCTCTTCCCAGTAAACATCCCTGGGCTGCTCCAGGAGCTGCTCGGAGCGTCAGCCCTGCCCTGAGCTTCCTGGGGGGGGGCTATGGATCCGTGTTGGCTCTGGGCAGTTCCAGCTTCCTGGGATGTGATCCTGGGCCCCCTGTGGTTCTCTGTGCCAGTGCTTTCCCCCTGGGGTACCCCTGTTCCACTGCCACCCCTTGTCCCCACACTTTGAGAAGGGTGGGTGCTGCCAGCCCTTGCCCGCCCCTCCTCCCTGCACGCAGGGGTCTCCAGGATCCTCCAGGATGCTCCCACCCTCCTTCCCGGGCTCGGCCCTGTGAGGCAGTGTCCTGGCTGTCCCCAGTGCCAGCCTTTAGGCACAGGGACCGTCTCAGTGTCCCCAGCCAGCACGTGCCCCTTTTAGGGGCCGGACACCCTTCCCACTCCTTTGCCCTCCCCTGAGCCCCACAGTGCACCCACAGGTCCTGTGTCACGCCCATGTGGAGAGACCCAGCGGTCGCTGTGCAGCCCCAGAGAGCATTCCCGAAGTGGGGGGAGCCCTTCAAACACCCCCTCCCTGCTCTTAATGCTCGGCGATGCCGGAGTCCCTCCCAGCCAGCCATAAATCAGGGCCGGAGCGCGATTTCTCGGCCGAGATAAGCGCTGATTCCAGCTCCCTCCCGCTCGCCTCCGCGATAAATGGGGCCGGGGGTGGAAGGAGGGGACGAGCCGGGGCCATAATCGCATTTGGCGCTTCGCTCCCGCCCGGCTGACGTTCGCTAACGAGTTTAGCGGGGCCGAGGGAGCGACTGGTTTCAGGGGATGGTGAAGCACAGGGCTGTCCGTGGGGCTGGTGGGGGCCTGGTTTGGGGACTCTGGGCGGAGCTGGGGATTGAGCCCCCTGTGTGGGCTGCGTGCCCGGGTGTCGGCACCCACCGGGGAGGGGCTCTGGAGCCGGGCGATTGGCCATGGGGCTGTTGCTGTGCGGTGCCCAGCTGTGGGTGCTGCCCCAGGATTGCCCCAGCGTCCCTAGTCCCCCTCCCACCTCCCAGCCAAACCCCCTCAGGGACAAGCCCGTGTTCCCCGCCGGTGACAGACGGCTCAGCTCCGTGGGCTGGGTGGCATCGACAGCACGATCGATGGCCGTGGAGGAGACACCCTGAAGGACACGCCGGCTGAGACCCCGCGCTCGTGACACGGGTGCTGCCCCCTCGGGGGGCTCCGGGGGCCGGGGGGTGCTGTGCCACGGCCCCCAGCCCCGCCACACCCCCGGCCCTGCTCGCCCCACGTCCCGCCATCGATCGCGGAGCAGCGTCACCCCCGCGCCCACCGGGGCGGCTCGAGCAGAGCCGGCCCCGCGCCGCGAAGCCAAATATTTGACTGTGCAAATTGGCGGCCGGATCGATTCCGCTGCGGCTGCCGGGGGCTCGTGACAGGCGGACACTCCTCCTACTGCACCCCCTTCCGAGCCAGAGCACCCCTACCTGGAGCACCTCCTTCCCCAGCGCACCCCCTCCCTGCTGCACCCCCTCCCCAGTGCATCCCTTCCTCAGAGCACCCCTTTTCCCCCCGCACCCCCTTTCCCGGGACCCCCCCCCCCCAGTGAACCCCTTCCCCCGGCCTCCCCTTCCCGGCCCCCCCCCCTTCCTTGGAGCACCCGATCATGGGACACCCACGGGGTGCAGATGTCCCCCTATGGGCTATAGGGACACGGTGACATCCCCCAGTGGGGACTGCCCCAGGTGTGAGCTGGCTGGGGGGCTCAATACCCACGAGGAGGGACAGCCCGGGGGGTCTGAGTGTGATACACTGCCTGGCACTGGTGTCACCAGTGTCACTGCACGGTGCCTGTTGTCACGGGTGGCACTGTCACTGCATGGTGTTAGCACAGTGTCACCGTCCCTGCACGGTCCCTGGGGTGTGGCACAGTGTCGCTGTCACTGCACACCTCCCCGGGGTGTCACACAGTGTCATCGTGGCTGCACAGCCCCACTCGTGTCACACAGCGCAGCCCCGCGGTGCTGCACAGCTTCACTGTTGCTCCCCGGGGTGTCACATGGTGTCACTGTCACCGCGCAGTGCACAGGGTGTCACTGTCACTGCGGGGCCGCCGGGTGCCACGCAGTGTCACTGCAGCTCCCGTGGGTTGTCACACAGAGTCACCGTCAGTGCCCGGCGCAGGGGCTGTCACATAGTGCCGTGTCACCGCGTGGCCCACGGAGTGTCACCCACTGTCACCGTCACTGCCGGCCTGCAGTGTATCACCCACTGTCGCTGTCACTGCATGGCCCACGGGGTGTCACCCACTGTCACCGTCACTGCACGGCCTGGGGTGTCACACACCGTCACCGCGCAGGGCACTCCCCAGTGCCACCCCTGCACGTCCCGTCGCTGTCCCCCGCTGTCACCGCGCACCCCTCGCCGCGTCACGCCGGCCGTGGGGCGCCCCGGGGACAGCACAGCTGGTGCCAGCAGCCCAAGTCCCCGCTACTCCCACCCCTCGTGCCCCCGGGGGGACACGTCCCCAGCCCGTCCCCTCGCCAGCCGCTCAGCCGTCACCTCGCAGCGCTCACCGCCGGCGCTAATTAACTGCCGGTGTTGGCAGCCCTTAATTGCCGCGCGGCGGGAGGGTGACGGGCCCCGCCGTGTCCGTAATGAGCGGCAGCGTGACAGGGACAGGGACGGGGGGATATGCCACCCACACCTTGCCCCACCCTCGCCTGCAGCCGGGCTCCCCCGTCGGGCGAGGGACAGTGCCTGGCGTTGGACGTTGCTGTCCCCGGGGCCAGGGCTGACACGGCTGTCTGGCCTGCTAGCCAGCCCCTGGCCATCAGCCAACTGGGCAACTGGCCAGACAGACAAACAGACAGCTGGACAGGCAACCAGCCCGGTGCTCTACTGGCCAGTCAGCAAAACAGCCTGTTGGTCAACTGGCCAGCCAGCCAACTAGCCAAGAAGCCAGATGGGCAATCAGCTGGCCAATGAACCAACCAACCCACCAGCCAACCAGCCCACCCCATGGCCATCTACCACCCAGCTCAACCAGCCAGCCCACTGCCAGTGAGCCACTTGGCTACCGACCACCCAGCTCACCAAACAGCCACCTAGTTGGCCTTTAAGCCCACTAGCCAGTTGGCCAACCCAGCAGCCAAGCAGCTGACCAGTCACCAACTGGCCAACCAGCCAGCCAGCCCTGTGGCTAGCCAGGCAGCCCACTGGCCAGCTCCAGGGGCATCACCTTGGGATCGGTCCGTGGGGTCTTCCCTTGCTCCCATGTTGATCCATGCTGGTGCTGCATCTCCCCGGGCTTCCACAGCCTGGAAAACTTCTTAATTCCTCTTCTTAATAACCTCTGCCTCCTAACAAGGTGGTTGGGGTGGCCTTTCTTAGGGATGGAGGTGACACAGGCCTGGAGGTTGGTGGCTGGGGTGGCTGGTGTCCTCTCTTGAGGCCAGGGGACGGTCTGGACAGAGGCTCCCATTGCCCCAGGGGTCCTGCCCAAGGACTGGACACCTCCTTCCCTGTCCACACCTGAGTGTTCCCCTCCCAGTGGCCCCTTCAGACCCCACCCTGGGGACACACAAGGGTTTTGGGGGCACTTTGTGAATGGCTACTCCCTCCCCAGGCCGACATCGGGGTCGTATGTTGTGTCCAGCTCCAAGTGCTAATTACAGCTGAGCCCAGGTAATTACAGCCCCCCCCTGGGCTGAGCCCACCCAGGCTGACCCCCAGTTGGCGGGGCCGGGTGGAAGGTGTGGGGGGCACAATGTCCCTGTGCCCCTGGCCACGCGTGGTCCTGTGGGCAGAGTGAGAGGGGAAACTGAGGCACAGCCCAGCCCCGGCCCCACAAACCCCCTGTCCCGGCCTGGCTGCCTTGGCCGTTCCCCAAATCCTCCTCCAGGAGCCCCTCAGAGAGCAGCAGGTACAGCCGCCCCCCGGCCAAACCCGCGCCCCCGGAGCACCGACTGCCCCCCCCTGCTGTGGGCGTCCCCCCCGGCACCGCCCCCGCCCGCGCTCCGCGCTGCCAAAGCAAACAGCCGGGATCGATTGTGCGGGAGCTGCTGTTTGCTTAACCTTTGCAGAGGAGCGGTGGCGGCGAGCGGGGCCGCCGCAGCCACTACTGCAGCCCCTGTCACCACAGCCGCTGTCACCACAGCCACTGTCACCACAGTCACTACTGCAGCCCCTGTCACCACAGCCACTGTCACCACAGCCGCTGTCACCACAGCCACTGTCACCACAGCCACTGTCACCACAGCCACTGCTGCAGCCACCACTGTCCTCACAACTACTGCAGCCTCTGTCCCTGCAGCCCCCACTGCCACTGCTGCTCCCACAACCACCACAGCCACTGCTGCCACCGCCGCAACAGGTGCTGCCACCATTGCAGCCACAACCAGAGCCACTGCAGCCACCGCTGCCAGCACGAACACTGGCGACACTGCTGCCACCGCTGCCACCACCGCGGCCACTGCTGCCACCACAGTCACTGGAGTCACCGCTGCCACCTCCCAGCTTCGTCCCTTTCCCTGCTCCTGCGCTCCCAAACGTGGCCCTTTGGAGCTTCCCCGCTCTGTTGTCCATCCCCAGGTGGACGGAGCCGGCTCGGGGGCTGCACTGCACCCCCTCCCTGTGCAAGGGTTGGGGACGGCGAGCATCTCAGGGTCCCCAGCCGGTGTCGCCTGGGGTGTTGTCTCCACCCACGGTGCGCTGCCGTCCCGAGGTGGTGCTGAAGCTGTCCTGGCTCTGCAGCCGGGCTGGGGACGTGGTGGCCTGGGCTGGTGACCGTGTTATGGGGACAGGGTTGCCCAGGGTGATGAGGTGGCCTGGGGTGGTGGCCGTG
>NW_020885022.1:449662-475921 GCF_003945725.1 Corapipo altera
TGCCACACAATGTCCTGCAGCAGTGAGGTGACCTGGGGCTGTGTCCCCACCGTGAGGATGCAGTGGCCAAGACCAGGGATGTCCTCTGACCCTCCAGGTGAGACGAGTGCCCTGATGCAACCAGGGTGTGTCTGTCCCACCCCCCGTGTCCCCGCCACGGCCACCCCGTCCCCACGCAGAGCCCCCTGCCCACCCGGGGCACCCCGTCCCCGCGCCGGCGGTGACTCACGCAGCCCGTGACCTCGCCGCGGCGTATTTTTAGGCGCTTGTTAAAAAGAAAGATAACGAGGAGTGGGGGGATGGGGGGGGAGACGATAACGATGGAGAAAAGAACCAGGAAAGCAGCTGGTGACATGATGGTGACAGCTTTGAGGGGGGGACACGATGCTGGCAGTGCCCCCACCCCAAAATACTGTCCCCTCCTCCCCCCGTCTCGTTATGCCCCCAGGAATAATTGCCTCCTTAAAGGCAGCTAATTGATTTGTGCTCGCTGATTAAAGCCTCTGCGGGAGCCCGGGGACACGCGGAGGCGATCGATGGCTGCCGAGCGTCCCCTTGGTCCCCCCTCTTTTGGGGGGGGTGTCTGTCCCCCGTGCGTCCCCTGGGGTTTGGGGACATTGCACAGGTGTGGCAGTGGAAGCGGGGATGCACCCCCGGTGTTGTTTTTTGGGGATGGGGGGGGGACGATGACCCCACGGACCTCATAGGTGCCATTAGGGTTGATGCCACCTCGGTGCTGTCACCCGAGGCCACAGCGGGCGGCACTGGGAGTGGCCCCCGGGCTGCTCTCCGCCCGTGTGTCCGTGTCCCCCCCGCCTTCCCTGCGTCCTTCGCTCACCCCCGGCGCTGGCGGCGCCTGTCACTTGCCATCGCGTCCCGCTGTCCCCGCCGAGGCTGACGGAGATGGCAGGCGACGGAGCGGGCGCAGCAGCGTGTCCCCATGTCATGAGCCGCGGGCTCAGCCCCCCGGGGGGCCCGGCCACCCCCGCGGTGGCACCCGCGGCTGCCCCGTTGTCACTGTGGCCTTTGCCACCAGCGGTGACACCCCAGCCCACGGACCCCGCGGGTGACCGCGATGGATGCTTGGGCCACGTGGGTGTCACCCGGGCTGTCCCAAAGTGTGGGGCTCCTCCAGAGCGCGGAGGGAGGGGAAACTGAGGCAGGGAGGTGGGGTGGGCCCTGGCTGTGCCCTGGGGACCATCCCCCGTGGGTGCCCTTTGTGGGGTTAAGGTTAGGGTTCGGGTGAGGCGACGGGTCCCTGGGGTGTCCCCAGCTTGGGGTGCTCGGGGCTGGGGGTGGCATCGCGTGGGGACAGGGGCCCGGGGTGACCGAGGGGTCCCGAGCGCTTGGTGGGGGCGTCAGGGTGGGACCCGGGGTCCATCCACCCCCCGCCTCAGTTTCCCTTCCCGCGGAGCACCGGTGGTCGCGGGTGGGCGTGGCAGGGGCGTGTCCAGGGCGTGGTTATCAGCGACCACGGCCGTGGCCGGGGATGGATGGGCGTGCCCATGGCCGGGTGGGCGTTTCCCGGTCGGGGTGGGCGTGTCCCGAGCGGCTCGGGGCGCACCGGAGCCAGCGGAGCTCACGGAGCCGCCGCCACCGCCCCGAGACCCCCCCGCCGCCGCCGCCCTGCTCCCCCCCGCCGGCACCATTCCCTCCCCCGGGCGCCAGCGCGCCCCGGCCGGGCGGCGGCTCAGCCTGGGCCGCAAAACTTTGCTGGCGGCCGCGGCGGGGGTGGTGATGGTGCTGGTGCTGGTGGTGCTCATCCCGGTGCTGGTGAGCTCCGCCGGGGCCGACGGCCGCTACGAGATGCTGGGCACCTGCCGGATGGTCTGCGAGCCCTACGGCCCCGCCGCCCCCCCCGCAGCCCGCCGAGCGCGGCCCCCTCCCGCCGCCCTCCACGCTGGTGCAAGGTCCGCAAGGAAAACCGGGCAGACCGGGGAAACCGGGACCGCCGGGACCGCCCGGAGAACCGGGGCCGCCGGGGCCGGTGGGGGCGCGGGGGGAAGCGGGAAGACCGGGACCGCCGGGATTGCCGGGGCCGGGGGCTACGGGCGCGGTGAGCGCGGCCACCTACAGCACGGTGCCGAGGGTCGCCTTCTACGCCGGGCTCAAGAACCCCCACGAGGGCTACGAGGTGCTCAAGTTCGACGACGTGGTCACCAACCTGGGCAACAGCTACGACGCCGCCTCGGGCAAGTTCACCTGCGCCATCCCCGGCACCTACTTCTTCACCTACCACGTCCTCATGCGCGGCGGCGACGGCACCAGCATGTGGGCAGACCTCTGCAAGAACGGGCAGGTAAGGGCTGCCCATCCCGGCTCCCTCCGCGGGCACAGGAGCGGTGCTGGCCCCGCCAAGCACCGGAGAAGGGCTCTGGGTTCTTCCTCCGGGTGCCCCCTCCTTTTCCCGCCCCCAGCGATGCACCCTCCGGGTGCTCCATCCTCCTCCTGGCCCCAGGGATGCACCTCCAGGGTGCCACATCCTTTTCCCTTGTGCTGATGGTGGACTCTGGGTGCTTTCCCGGGGGGTCCCACTCTTTTCCCAACCCCAGGGATGCACCCGGTGGGTGCTCCATCCTTCTCCTGGCCCGAGGGACGAACCCTCAGGGTGCCACATCCTTCTCCCATGCTGATGATGGACTATGTGCACTTCCCTAGGGGCCCCATCCTTTTCCCAGTCCCAGGGATGCCTCCCCAGAGTGTCATATCCTTCTCCCAGCGGCAATGATGGGCTCTGGGTGCATCCCTGGGGTGCCACATCCTTCTCCCAGCCACAGACATGCACCCCTGGGGTGCTTCATCCTTCTCCCAGGGGTGCAGATGGGCTCTGGCTGCACCCTGGAATGCCCTGTCCTTTTCCCAGGGATGTGCCCCCAGGATGCTCTGTCCCTTTCCTGGAGGCAGTAATGGGCTCTGGGTGCATCTCCAGGGTGCCACATCCTTCTCCTGCCCATGGATATGTAACCCCTGGGGTGCTCTGTCCTTCTCCCGGGGACATGGAGGACTCTGGGTGCACCCCTGGGGTGCCCTGTCCTGCTCCCAGCCCTGGAGCTGCATCCTCAGCGTGCTCCATCCTTCTCCCAGCCCCGGAGATGCTCCCTCAGGATGTTCCATCCTTCTCCCAGTGATGGGCCCTGGGTGCACCCCCGGGGTGCCCTGTCCTGCTCCCTGCCCCAAAGGAGCACCCCTGGGGTGCCCCATCCTTCTCCCAGGGACAGTGATGTGCTCCGGGTGCCCATCCCAGAGAGCCCCATCCCCCTCCCATCCCCAAACACGCTCCCCCGGGCGCCCCGTCCCTGTCACAGCACTGGGGACAATCACCACCCACCCTGACATGTCCCCAAGGGTCCCTCAGTCCTTTCCTTGGCCCTAGAGATGTGCCCTGCTGTGCCTTGGGGTGCCTTAGGACACCCCCACAGCCCCCCCGGGGTGCCCTGCCCCCCCCCCCGGCCGTGCCGTTGTCCCCACTGGGGACCCTGGGGGGAGGCAGGGACAAGGTCTGTGGTGGCCTCAAGGGGGGCAGCGCCTGCCCCGCTTTTGGGGGGCTGCACCCCCAGCCCAGAGCTGGTTCTGCTGCTGCTGTACCAGAGGAGATGTCCCCACCCCTGGCCGGGCTTTGTGGGAACACAGATCCTTCCTTCCCCCTCCCTGCTCCCACATCCCCCCGACCCCATCCAGCTGAACCCCCCAATCCCAAGACTCAGCCTTGCCCCCCCGCGTTTTCAGGTGCTCCTTTCCCATCCCAGGTACCCCCCGGCCACGACTCGAGGGACAAGACGTGGCTGTGACCCCCGAGCTGTCACCCGAGCTCCATTCTCTGGATGTCCCCGCAGCCCGGCATCCTCGCCGGGATCCATCCCATCCCACCCCGCTCTCGCTTCCCATCGCTTCCCTCGGCATCACCCCCTGCGGTGCCTCCTTGTCCCGAGGATATGGGACTCCGAATTAACCCAAAACTGAGTTTTCACCCCAAAAAGCAGCGGGGGGGTGGGGGTAGGCAGGAGTCTTGTTACAGCCACTGCACTTCACCCCTTGGCTCCAAGCCCTTCCGAGCAGGAGCAGGAGCTGCTCGGCAGCTTTTCTTCATGCAAACAGCTTAAATTTCCTTTTATTGGGATATTTTTGTCTTCTCCCACCCTCCAGCCCCAAATTTTGGGGTGTCCCAGCACTGCTTGGCACTGCTGGCTCTTCCTCCCAAGCAGCATCCGTGTAACTCTGAACTGAGCACCCCAAAAACTCACCTCGACCCTTTTGCCTCCCCAAAAACATATTTGGGGACCACCCCAAACCTCCCCACCCCCCAGCTTTGAGGGATATCGATGTTCTTGGATAAATGTCCAGGAGCTGGGGAGCCCCTCGTCAAGAGGAGCCGCACTCGAGCGGGTGATGCAGCTTAATTAACTGCTTGTTAACTACTAACAGGGCATCGCCTTGCCAATATCTATGACAAAGTTCCCCCAAAAATGCCCCAAATAATTTAAAAATTGGGGTTAATTAGGGGTTTTTGACAAAAAATCCCTGTCCCTGTCCCTGGCAAGCTGGGGGGAGCCTGGCGGATAAGCACTGGTCCGGCACCTTTGGAGGGAGTCAGGACTTGGGGGGCCCCCCAAATTTCCTCTCGTGCTGCCGGTTTGGGGGCAGCCCATCACCCTTGTGTCAGGGCTGGAGTTAATGAGAGCCAGGGGAGCTACTGCTGGTGGTTAATTAGCATTAATTATTATTTGTATTAGCCCGTAGCTGAGGCGAGGGGCAATGGGAGGGGGGAGATGGATGGACAGACAGATAGATGGACAGGGGGGTGGCACCGGGTGTCTTTGGGGCCCCATGGTCCCCATGGTGGGGTGAGGGCCGTCCATGGCTCAGGGCGGGGCACAGCCCCAGGAGACCCCAGTGGGGACAGTCCCCAAGGGCACACAGGGACCTGCCAGGTGGACCTGGGGGCACCCATTGCCCTGCCTGGGGGGCCAGGGGGGCACCTGCTGCTGCACCCAAGGGCCCTGAGGGGCACCTGCTGCCGTGCCCAGGGGGGCTGAGGGGGGCACCAGTGCTGTGCCCAGGGGTGCTGGGAGGGCACACGCCACCATGTCTGGGGGTCCTGGAGGGCTCCCAGGGCCGTGCCCAGGGATCCTGGGGGGTATCTGCTGCTGCACTGGGGGAGTCTGCTGCCACACCTTCAAGGTCCTGGGCCATGGTGGCCGTGGCACGTGGGGCACACAATGTGCCCGAGGCCCCAAGTGTCACCGTGAGTGTCTTGGCCTAGACATGGCAGTGCCCCACTGCCCCTCGTCAGGCCTAGAAAGCCCTTGGGTGCAGCCCACCCCCTTGGGGACCACCCCAGAGTGTCCCCAGGGCCAGGGACACCCCCAGCCCTGTCACTGGGGTCAGAGACAGTGGGCACAGCACAGTCGGGGCCGGGGCTGTGTCACCCCTGGGGCTCCCACCCTGGGGCTGTGCCACAGGGAAACTGAGGCACGGTGGAGGACGAGGGGGGTGAGGCCGTCAGGGGTGGGTGGCAGCCCCCCCTCCTGTGCCAGCGCGGTGCCGGGAGCCCGGGCCCAGCGCTGCCATTTATCTTCCCTGGTTAGGGAAGGGCTGGCAGGCAAGCGGTGACGGGGCGGCTCCTTAACGAGGGAAGACGGATGGCACCGGGCGGCTCCGGCTGCCACGGGGGGGACCATGGCAAGAACCAAACCTGTTTTTTCTTGGTTCTCCTGCTTCTTTCCCCCTCTCCTCTTCCTTGGGAGAGGCAGCGTCCCCTGGAGATTGCGGTGCTGTGACCGACGGAGATTCCCCGGGGACACTCGTGGTGGCGGGGAAGACACGGGGTGGCTTTGAACAGAGTGACAGTTCTGGTGGTGGCACGAGGCTGGGTGGGTGAGAGCAAATCCTATGGGATCCCCAGCTGGGCCATCAGTAGGTTCCAGAGTTAACAGCATCTGACCACACCATCGCTGCCCGTGCGCTCGGGTTGGTGCATCTGCATCCCCGAGGAGCAGCAGACCCCGGGACTCCTGTCCTGGGGGCAAAGGACAGGACTCTGTGGGCACAGTCCTCCCGTTCCCGCTGCTCCCCGACCCCGGTGCCTGCCCGCCCGCCCGGCGCGAGCCAATTAAGAGCCGATTCTGGTCGGTTGTAATTAGCGGCACCTTCTCCCGGCGCAGCGCTTCTGCATTTCGCTCGGGATTTCAGCAGCCGCCTTGTCACTGTCACCCAGCGCCGCGATCTCCCCGCGAGGCGCCGGCGGAGATTTGATTACCCAAATAATTCTGCAGCGGCAGCGAGTCCAGCCGTGGAGCCGCTTCTCCAGGCGGTGACGGCTCCTCCGGCTCTGCCGGCACCTCCCGGCACATCCCGGCTCCCAGGAGAGCTCTGTGGGGGGAGCATCCCGAGGCGCGGGGGGCAGGGGGGGGGGGGATCTGGGGGGGATTTGAGCTCAGCCCTTGCCACACGCTCGTGGTCCTTGTTCAGCTCGTGGGAAGCACTGGGGGATGTGTGGGATTCAGTGGGTTGGTTTGGGGCTGGGCTGAGAGATGGAGTCCTGTGCACCAGGCACAGTCCTGTATCCTAATCCAGAGATGGGTTCCCGTGTCTGAGCCATGGTCCAGCATCAAAACCCAAAGCTGGAGTCCTGAGTCTGAGCAGAGGTCCTTCATCCAAACCTGGATCTGGGTTCCATGTTGGAGCTGTGGTCCCACATCTGAATTGGGAGCTGGGGTCCCGTGTCCTAGATGTGGTCCCACATCTGGGTCTGGATCTGGGGCCCTGTCCCTGAGCTGGGGTCCTGCATCCAAATCCTGAGTCGGGGTCCTGTCTGTGTGCCATGGTCCCATGTCTGGGTCTGGAGCGATGGTCCCATGTCTGATCCGTGGTCCTGCATCCCAACCCAGATTCGGGGTCCCATGTCAGAGCTGTGGTCCCACATCAGAACCCAGAGCTGTGGTCCTGCATCCAGTTCCAAGTGTCACAGCACCATGTCCGTGCCGCGGCCCCTTATCTGTGCCCACCGGATCAGGGAGAGGCTCTGGGGGATGCCCTGAGCAGCCTCACTCATGTGGGACCTGTTCACCCACGGGTGGGGATCCAGAGGGGTGTAACCCCTTGGCTGTGGGTGAGCTGGGACCGGGGCTGTCCTGTGGGCCCCGCGGGCTGGGGCGTGCCCTGAGCCGGTCCCGCGGTGTCCCCTGGGCAGGTCCGGGCCAGCGCCATCGCACAGGACGCCGACCAGAACTACGACTACGCGAGTAACAGCGTCATCCTGCACCTCGACGCGGGGGACGAGGTGTTCATCAAGCTGGACGGGGGCAAAGCCCACGGCGGCAACAACAACAAGTACAGCACCTTCTCCGGCTTCATCATCTACTCGGACTGAGCCTGGACCCACGGCAGTGACCCCGGCACGCCCCGACCCCTCAGACCCACAACATCACCCCTGGCACACCCCTGACCCCCCAGCCCCACAGCACCCCTGTGCCGCGGTTCAGCCCCACGGCACCCCCCAAACGCCCAGCCCCACAGCGTCCCTGTGCCGTGGTTCAGTTCCCTGCTGCCCCACAGCCCCATGGCCTTCCCTTGCTCCCACCCAGCTCCACAGCATCCCCCTGCCATGGTCCAGCCCATGGATCTTCCCCTGCCTGGTGCTTTTGGCTTCCCACGGCGCCCCAAACCCCCCTTTTCCCCATTAACTCACCCCACAGCTGCCAATTGAGGGCTTGGTGCTGCGGAGGGTTTGAGGGGGTGGCAAAAAGGCTGGGGGACCCCCCACGCTGCCCTGCTGCACCACACCCTCCCTGCTGAGCCCCCCCTTGCCTCTGATGCCCCATCCCCGCTGTTCTCCCCTCCCCGGGGTGGTGCCAGGGGTCTGGCGGGGGGGTCTCGATGTACAGACGTGCAGTGCCCACACGGCCCCGGGCTGGGGGGCTGAGCTGGGGGACGGAGGGAGCCGCCAGCCTGCCCCCCCCGGGGCGACAACATGGTAAAGCAGAGCTGTGACCTCTCCCCGTCTTCTGTCTGTGTCCCCGGTGTCCCCCACCATGGGGACGGGGTCTTTCTGCCACCACCCCCCAGACCCCACTTGGCTCATCCAAGCCCAGACAGGAGGGTCTCCCTGGCTCCAAGTGCTTGTGGCCCCTCTACCACCTCCACTGGGGACACTGGGGCTGCCACCACTGCCATGTCCCTGTCCCCAGAGGCTGGGTGGCCTCATGGAGGGGACACGGTCAGGCCACACAGAGGCACCGGGACCCTCGGGCACACACGCCTGTCCCTACTGCCTCGGTGTGGGCAGGATGTGACCCAATTAGAGGTGACAGCAGGTGCCCAGGGCCAGCAGCTGTGTCCAGAGTGGTGGGGTCAGAGGATGGGAGCCCTGGGGACATGGGATGGGAGCCCCGGGGGTGGGGGTGAGTGTCCCCCAGGTGTGTGTGGGTGTCCCCCAGGGGTGGGTGGGAGTGGAGGTGTGTCCCCAGGTGTGTGTGTGCTCCCAGGTATGGGTGTGTCCCCAAGTGTGTGTGTCCATGTCCCCCAGGTGTGTGCGTGTCCCAGGCCTGTGTGTGTGTCCCAGGTGTGCATGTGTCCCCTGGGTGTATGTGTGTCCCCAGGTGTGTGTGTGTGTCCCAGGTGTGCATGTGTGCCCTAGGTGTATGTGTGTCCCCAGGTGTGCGTGTTCCCCAAACCCTGGTAGGTCCAGGTGCTGTTCCCCAGCACCGATCCCAGCTGCAGGCGTAGAGGTGGTGGCGGGGCCGGGCTGTCAGCCGCAGCCCCGAGCAGAAGGGCCACAGCCCCAGCCCGGGGGTCCCGGACCCTCCCGGACCCTCCGGGACCCTCCCGGACCCTCCGGGACCCCCGGGGCTCTGACCCGCCGCTGTGCCGGGAGCCGCCGGCAGGGGGCGCAGAGGGCGGTGAGACTACAGCTCCCATGGTGCTTCGCGCGGCCGCGGGACTGCAGCTCCCATGAGGCACCGCGCGGCGCGGGCGGGGCGCGGCCAATGGGGAGTCGTTAGGCGGAGCGGGACCAATCAGGACGCGGGGCGGGGCTTCGCGGCCCATTTAAAAGCGGCGGCGGGAGGAGCGGAGTTGCAGTGTCCGAGAGAGCGGGGGGTGGGGAGGGGCACGGTGGGGGAGAGTGAGAGCCTGTAAGTGCCTGAAATGTGTGTACGAGGGGCCGTGAGGGCACGGAGAGGGGGCAGGGCTCTGTGAGAAGGGCTTTGAAGGAGTAAAGGAGCTGCAGAGCCCTCCTAGAGGGCTCCCCCCCCCTTTGGGGGCCCATGGGTGGGGTGCAGGGCCATAGGGGAGGCTGTGGGTTAAGGGGCTGCCCGGGAGATGCTCAAGGGAGTCTTGGGTTATTGAAGTGCCTTACAGGAATCATCGCACACTGAGCACTGTCTCCAGCACGTGACATAGCCCAAGACTGGAAGTTCAGGAAACTCCTGTGTCTCCCATCCTGGAGCTGCTCCAACAGTCCCACTCCCACCTCCCAGGCTGGCACTGCTGGGACCAAAGCCCCTTTCCCATGGTGGCTCCAGTGACCTGAGGGGGCCCTGTTTGGCTCCCCACACCCCACTCTCACAGTCAGACCAGGTTCCTCACCAGCTCAGCCTCAGGTTTCCTTTGAGGAACCAGAGGGTAGAGCCCACCCTCAGCACGCTGGCAGGAGACACGACAGAAGGATGGGGACATCCAGAGTCATCTGGAAAAAGCTTGAGAAGTGGGACCACAAGAACTTGATGAAGTTCACCAAGGCCAAGTGGAAGGGGCTGCACTTGGGTTGGGGCAATCCCAGGTATCAGCACAGACTGGGAGAAGGGCTGAGAGCAGCCTTGCAGAGAAGGCCTTTGGGGGTTTTGGTGGAGGAAATGCTGGACATGAGCCAACAGCGAGCGCTGGCAGCACTGAAGGCCAAGTGCATCCTTGGGGTGCATCAAAAGAGGGGTGGCCAGAGGGGTGAGGGAGGGGATGGTTGTCCTCTACTCTGGGGGTTAGGATGAGATCATCTTTAGGGTCCCGTCCAACCCAAGCTGTTCCGTGACCCTGTGATTCCATAAGATGGCGACAGTTCCATTGTTCCCATCACAGCTCCATCGTGTCCAGGGACACAGGTGACAGTGTTCCAGAGCTGTTGAGGGCAGGAAGGTTCCAGAGCAGGTGTCACAGAGGCCAGGCTGTCCTGGGGTAGGAAGGTCACTCCCAGCACATCCCTGGCTGGGCTGGATGAGTTCTGCTGGGGCAGAGCTGGCCCGGAGCGATGGGGCTGAGCCTGCTGGGAGCCACCATCCTCCTCTGCCTGGTCGGTGTCCTCCAGGCCTATGCCATCGAGAAGAAAGGGGATGTGTTCAAGAAGATGGCGTGTCCCGCCTTCCTGACATTCGAGAACGTCGCCTACTTGGCAGACATGACCTTCGAGCTGCCCTGCAAGTGCAAGCCCGAGGAGGTCTCTTCTGTCGTCTGGTACTTCCAGAGGAACCTGCGCGGCCGCATGATCACGGTGCTGACGGACTTCGATGGCACCGTGGTGCTGGACTCGAGCCACGTCCGCGCGGGCAGTGACCTGCTGAAGCGCTTCAGCATCCGCATGTTCAGCCTCATCGTGTTCCGGGCCCAGGTGAGGGATTCTGGGCACTACCTGTGTGGCTCCAAGGAAGGGCACATCTTCTACGGCTACGACGTGGACGTGCAGCCCACGGGGCGCATCACGGTGGCCTTCCTGGACAGCGGCCAGCACGTGCAGGACGACTACGTGGCGGAGCAGTTCAGCCTCTTCACCACCTTCTGGGACTGGAGCAGCTGCGACCGCTGCGGGGTGCGGGGGGAGCAGCAGCGCATCGGGCTGTGCTACGTGCAGAGCGCCCAGCTGAGCCCCCGCTACCGCACCTCACTGCCCAACATCACCTCCTGCGGCTCCCGGGCTGTGCCCGTGAGCTTCCCGCCCCTCCTGCGCCTCCGCAGCCCCGAGGTGGCCGTCCGGAGCTGCCTGATGGCATGCCCGCCCAAGGAAGCGCCCGAGGAGGGCGTCCAGTCCATCTCCAACATCGTCTACAAGTTTGGGGAGAAGCCCGACGTGCCCCATGTCCCCATCCAGTACCACAGCCAGCCCTCCCGCACCAACCTGGTGATCGCGTGCCCGGGGGCCCGCCCGGAGCACACCGTGGGCTGGGACAAGGACTCGGTCCGGCTCTACCGCTCCGAGTACCTCGTGGGTGTTGAGAAGGGCATGAGGGTCTTCATCGACCACGGGAACCACCTGCACATCCTGCGGGTGCGCAGGAGCGACAGGGGCACCTACTTCTGCTGGAGGGACGGTGAGATGGTGGCAGGATTCCGGCTCAGCGTCACCTTCCCGGCCCAGCGCCGGCGCGGCCCCGGCGACCCCGAGTCCATCTTTGTCATGAGGGCCGTGGGCATCGGCTTCGCCGTCATCACCGGCATCTTCTTCCTCGCCCACCTGGGCCGCTGCTGCTGGTGGGCGCTCAGGAAACCGGCCGGGTTGTAGCATCTCCCCTGGAGGGCACTTGGGTGCCTCAGATCATCCTCCTGTTGGAAATCTCCAGTGTTCTGACCGTTTTTTCTTTGCTTTTCACTTTTCAAAGGAAAAATATTTTTTGAATTAACCTGATGATTAAACGTCTCTGGTTCTGGGGCTGTTTTGAACCCGCCCAACTCAGCACAAAGTTGGGAGTCGATGTTTGAGGCAGAGCTTAAAGGACACGGGCAGCACAGACCCCTCTCCCAGGCTGGGGCAGGGCAGCTCCTCAGCCTGCTCCAGACTCCAGGGCCCCCCCAGGGAGCCCAGGGTGGCTGCAGGGGACACAGTCTGCACTCATGAGAATGAGCTAAACACTCGGTGATGACATGAGGAGCAAAGCCAGGGAAAGGATGTGGCAGGAAGGGACAGAGCTGCAGGAAACAATCAGCACCTCCCACACTTGGTGAAGGAGTGGGGTATGGCTGTTTGGGTCCCTGAAGGGCAACACCCCCACCCAGAGCACCGGTGTGACCCCAAAAGGGCCCACACATGGAGGCAGCCCCAGCCCCGACTCTCCCTGAGGACTTTGCCCCCCAACTCAGCCCCCAGACACGACCTTGCAGAACCCCCAGGGAGGTGCCAGCTGAGCCCTGGGTGCCGAGCCCAGGGCTGGTGCAGGCCAGGAGGGACACGGCCACCGACCTGGCAGCACTGCTCCCTGCCTTCCCCTCTGAATCCCCAAAAATCTCCCAGTAGAACCAAACGGGCCTCCCCCATCAGGCTATAACACCCCCAGCCCCCCAGGAACCACCCCTGCACGGACTGGAGCTGTCACACAGGTGCTGGAAGCTGTGAACTGCTCCTGCATCCACACCAGTTTGTTTGTTGGGAGGCAGAGCCAGCAGCGGGAAGGGCAGGTTTCCAGCACAGCTCAGGGATTTGTGGCAGGCAGGAATCCAGCACCCCCCAGTGAGCAGCTGGGAGCTGCTGGAAAAGCATCCAGACACCTGGACTGCTCCCTGCAAACAGCACCAGGTTCAGGCTGGAGTGACAGCCAGAGCCTCTGTCTGCCCGGTGAGAGCCCTGCTGGGATTGAAATCCACTGGCAGGTTTGCACCAGGAACAGGGAAGCACATGGACAGAGCCCCTGGGGAGCACAATTCCCAGCTCAGTGCCGCAGGGGCAGCCCTGGCACTGGGGCCAAGGCATCCAACAGATCCATGTGGCATCCTGGGGTCACATCAGCTGCCAGTCTGGAGCTGTGCAGGGGCACCCTGGGATGTCACACCCCCCATGGCCCCAGGACATGCAGCCACTCTCAGCACCAGTGTGACATGCAGCACTCTCAGCACTCAGGCTGTGTGGTTTTGGGGTGCTGTTGTGTTCCCCCATCCCCCACAGCTGACTGGGGGCTTCCAAAGTAAATCCAAGGCTCCAGTGAGCCCACCCAGCCCAGGAGCAGATGGGGCAGGAGCTCCTGCAAGGATCAGAGGTGAGTGCCAGGACTTACCAGAGCAGCTGTAGCCAGTGAGGAGGGTGTCCAGTGGTGGGAACTGGGGTGGGGGCATGGAGCTGCTGGAGGACATGGCTTCAGATCCCATTTTCTGTGTCCTCATGCACTCAGGGGGGTTGGTTCAGGGGTGGAGAGGGAGCCCCAGGCTGGGCGAGGCCTGCTCCGATTCCCTCACTGTGCCAACTCTGGGCAGTGACCCCTTAGAACCCTGTGAACCCCTTTGGGCACCCACAGCTGCCCCTAGGACAGCGCTGTCCCCTTTGTGCCCTCTTAGCCCCTCTCACAACCTGACACCCCCTTAAGCCACAGCCTCCCCTATTGCCCCTCTTGGCCCCTAAAGCCCCTCTCACAGCCCTACAACCTCTTTGGGCCTCCCCAGCCCCCTCCCACAGCCCTGCTCCCCTCTTTGGGCTCCCACAGCAGCTCCCGTGGGAGGAGCTGGGGTTCAGGAGCAGCTCCCAGCTGCTGGAAAAGGTGACCACGGGTGGGAGAAGCAGCACAGGGATGTGGGACAGCTCCGGGTATGCCGCTGTCCCACGGGAACCGGGGTCACCGGCTCCTCCTGCCCCTTCCCTGCCTGGCAGCGGCTCATCTCACCTTTGTCTTCTTCAGCCTGGAAGCTTCTCATTAACACTCGCAGCCCACTTGCAGTTCATTTGTCTCATTAAGGGGGGGCCGGGAGGAGGAGGAGGAGGGGGGGGGAGCCCAGCTCTGCCTCCCGCGGCTGCCGGCACTGATAACTTCCCGTGCTTTGATCCCGCTGCGTGGGAGCCGGGAGAGGATCAATCCCTGGGGAGCAGCGGGTGCTCACACAGGACCCCAAAGCCCCGCTCTGCCCCCCCCACCCCGCGAGGGATGGAGGTCCCCTGTCACCAGAGCTGTCACACAGCACATGTCCCCAGGGATGCCACTGTTCTGGCTGGGGACACCGAGTGCCACTATGGGGTGCGTAGGTGCCCCCAAACTGGCGTTTCGGAGGGCAAACCCCTGCCTGTCGCTGGTGACACCGGCCCAGGACAGCTGGGGGGACACGGGGCTGGCCGGGGACAAGGAGCTTCTGGGCATTAAAGGTGGATGTGGGAGCTGCCCCAGTCCCACCAGTCTTGTCTCCAGCGGCTCTGGGTCCTCCCAAATTGCACCCACAGGGACACGGCCGTGGCCACAGCTCTCCCCACTGGCCACTGGCGATGCCCGGCGATGGTGGCTCCGGTCCGGCCTCATGTCCCCGTCCCTCAGAGGGCAGGAGCTTTTCCCGGCCATCGGCTGCCACCTGCTGCCAGCAGAAAGGCCAGTCCCCATCCCTGTCCCCATCCCTGCCCCTGTCCCTGTCTCCATCCCTACAGCAGCATTCCAGGGATCCCCCTACCCCCCAGCTTCATCCCAGCTGCCTCTCGGGGCACCCACCCCGCCGCCACCACGTCTCGCTGGTGGCCCCAAAACACCCCCATCCCCCGCACGGGCTGTCCCCGAGGCCCATCCATGTCCCAGTTTGTGGCCAGGACGCCGTGGCTGGGAGGGGACAGGGAGGGGACAGGGCTGGCGGTGGCGCCGTGCCCGTCCTGGATCCATCCCGCCGTGTTTCCCGGCAGTGCCGTGTCGGTCCTGGATCCATCCCGCCGTGTTTCCCGGCAGTGCCGTGCCCTGGCACAAAGGCCCCTCCAGGCCGTGCCAGGCAGACACGGCTCCGGCCCCGCACAAAGCCCCTTTCAGCCGCCCGGGAAAGCCCCTGGCACCCGGCCCTGGCTCTCACCACCCCCTGCCATGGGCCAACGGGGCAAAAGGGGCAAAAGGTCCCCCAAACTCAGTGCATATGTGGCTGGTGACATGGTCGAACACACAGCTATGGTGGGATAAGTCCCCTCTGGATCTGGGATGGGGACGGGTGTCCTGAGTCCTGTCCAGGCTCCAAGGCCACCAGCCAGTGCTTCCACAGATCCAGTGGGATGGGAAGGACTTTGAAGGCTTCAGCCACTTAATTAACACCTGGCCTTAATTAATAGCCTGGAGCGATGGGCTGCTCATGCCAGGGTTTGTCCTGGGGGATGTGACATGGGGAGGATACGTACATGTGTGTGCCCACGTGTGGGTGTGTGTGCCCACGTGTGGGTGTGTGCGCCCATGTGTGCATGTGTGTGCCCACGTGTGCATGTGTGTGTGCCCGTGTGTGTGTGTGTGCCCATGTGTGTGCCCATGTGTACATGTGTGTGCCCGTGTGTGTGTGTGTGCCCATGTGTGTGCCCATGTGTGGGTGTGCCTGCATGTGCACGGTGGGATGGCTCTGTGTGTGTGTGTGCTGTGTGTACATGTAAGGGTAACTGGGCATGTGCCACTCTGGGCATGTGTGTGCACATGCACATGTGTGTTGGCCTGGCTGTGCCTGTGTGTGCACAGCAGGGTGGCTGTGCCTGTGCACGTTGTGTGTGTGTGGAAGGGGAGCTGTGTGTGCACAGCTCTGGGTGTGTCCCGTGTGTGCGTGTGCACACGTGTTCAGGGAAAGCAGCACATGTGTGTATCTGCACACTGTGTGTGTCCCCACGTGTGTGCCAGGCAGGCACGTGTGTGCCTTGCACACGGGGTGTGTGTTTGTGGACATGGACAGACACGTGTGTGTGTCTCTGGAGGTGTCTGTGTGCATGTGTGTGCCTGTGGGCGTGCACACACATACGAGTGGAGATGCAGGTGACTCCACACGTGTATACACAGATCTCACATGTACATGTGTGTGGATCTCCCATGGCACCACACTCAGCCTTGCACCCACCCCCACCCGCTGCCTGCCCCGGGGGTGAACTTGGCCACTGCTCCATCTCTGCCCTGCCATGTGGCCCAGGCCCACCCGGGGGGGCTGGGGGTGGGCAGGGGGCTGTGCCACGGTGCCCAGGCTGGATGCCAGGGCACAGACACCCCTGCCAGGCACCACGGCCTGGCTTTGTGCCGGCCCAGTGGCTCCCTGGCTGGCGACCAGTGCCAGGGCGCCCAGCGGGACGGGGGCTCTGGGCTCCATAAAAACCCTCGGGAGGGCACATCACACCCACCCCAGGCATGGAGAGCCAGCGCTCGTCCTCCTACAGCCGCCGCTTTGGCCCCGCCACCTCCATGCACCGGGTGCCCCCCGCCAGCCCCCCAGCCCGGAGCCACCGGGGACTCCGCAGCACCCACCCGGCCGCCCGGCTGGGCTCGGGCAGGATGGACTTCTCACTGGCCACGGCGCTCAACTTGGAGTTCCGGGAGACGCGCACCAGCGAGAGGGTGGAGATGATGGAGCTCAACGACCGCTTCGCCAGCTACATCGAGAAGGTGCGGCTGCTGGAGCAGCAGAACAAGGTGCTGGTGCTGGAGCTGAACCAGGCGCGGGACCAGGAGCCCTCCCGCCTGGGGGACGTTTACCAGGAGCAGCTGCGGGAGCTGCGGCTCCACGTGGAGCAGTTGGGCACCGCCAAGGCCCGGCTGGAGATCGAGAGGGACAACCTGGCCCAGGACCTCAGCAGCCTCCAGCAGAAGTAAGGCACTGTCCAGCTGGGGCTACTTCTGGGGACCAGGGTGGCCACCAGGAGCAGGATGGAAAGTGGCCACTGGGATGGGTGTCAGGGTGATTACCAGGAGCAGGGTGGCCACTTGAATGGGGACCAGGGTGGCCACCAGATCCAAAGTGGCAGCAGAGACCAGGATGACCACCAGGATGATGATCAGGGTTGTCCTGGGGACCACAGTGGCGATGGGGATGGTGATGTGGCCGGGGAAGTGGTGATGTCATGGGGACCATGGTGGTGGCAAGGACCAGGGTGAGCCCTGGGACCAGGATGGAGACTGGGGGGTACCCAGGGATCAGGGTGGCCATGGAGACAGGAGCAGGGTAGCCCTGGGGACCAGGCACTGATGTGCACCAGGCTGGTGGTGGGGACCACGGTGACCCCTGGGAACAGCGTGGGATGGTGGAGGGGGTGTGGGATGGGTGCAGGCACTGACACAGGGTTTGGGTGGGTGCTGGGGCTGTGGGGCTGTGTTGACACAAGGGGGTGTGTCCGTGGGCAGAGAGGGACAGATCATGGTGCCAGAGGGGTCATGGTGCCAGAGGGGTCACAATACCAGACATGTAATGGTGCCCCTGCTCTGGCACAGGCTGCAGGACGAGGTGACCCTGCGGCTGGAGGCCGAGAGCAACCTGGCTGCCTACAGGCAGGTGAGGGCAGGGGCCACATCCTGCACTGCAGGGGTTCAGCTCCCATCTTGTCCTCTCCTTGGGATGGGCAGGGATGGGGAGGGGGTGGACAGGAGCAGGCAGTGAAGGACTAGGGTATGTTGCAATGGGCAGAGAGGGGCAGGGATGGAAAGGGATGGACCATGGATGGGCAAGAATGGGCAGAAAAGGGGAGGGGATGGGCAGGAGTAGGCAGTGAGGGACTGGGATGTGTTATGATGAGCAGAAATAGGCAGGAACAGGGCAGGGATGGAACAGGGATAGAGCAGGAATGGAACAGAGACTGGGCAGGAATGGGCATGGCCAGGCAGCTCAGGAGGGAGCAGATCCAGGGTGCCAGCCTGGGACTGTCTGCTCTGTCCCCCCACGGTGACAGGACGTGGACAACGGCACCTTGGCTCGCCTGGACCTGGAGCGGCGCGTGAGGACCCTGCAGGACGAGATCGCCTTCCTGCGCAAGGTCCACGGGGGGGGAACCCCGGCTGGGGGGGGCGGGGGGGTTTGGGGGCTGGGGGGGGCTGTGCTGACCCCCCTGTCCCCACCAGGAGCTGCGGGAGCTGCAGGAGCAGCTGTCCCGGCAGCGGGTGCATGTGGAGGTGGACGCCAGCAAACCAGACCTGACGGCCGCCCTGCGCGACATCCGCAGCCAGTACGAGGCCGTGGCCGCCAGCAACGCCCAGGAGACAGAGCAGTGGTACAAGTCCAAGGTGCAGAGTGAGCTGGTGGCCTCACGGAGGGGTGGCCTGGCTGTTCCCCCCGGAATGTCACCTCCTTGGGGCTGGGGTTGCTTACCCGGGGTTGGGGGGTGGTGAGGGGGTTTGGGATCTCCGCTGTTCCCACCCGTGTCAGGGATGTTTCTCCATGTTCCCGGGGCTATGTCCCTCCTGTGGAGCACGGCAGAGCTGTGCCCCCAGGCCGTGTGCCACGGGGACACATCCCTGCTGCGTGGTCCCATCCCGTGGCCGTGTCCCTGTCCCAGTTCGCAGACCTGACAGACGCGGCCGCCCGGCAAAACGAGGCCCTGCGCGCGGCCAAACAGGAGGCCAACGAGTACCGGCGCCAGCTGCAGGCCCTCACCTGCGACCTGGAGGCTCTGAGGGGCTCGGTAGGTGATGGCTATGGGGTGCAAGAGGGGGAACACAGCCTTGGGGAGCTGCCACCACCATGGGGTTCCCCGGAACCCCAGTGGGACACCACCCAGTGCTGGGGAATGGCACCTCCCCTGGGGTGGGAGATGGGCACTGGGATGAGCCCCCAGCTCCTGGGAGAGGGTGGCCATGGAGGATGTCACGGCCCCTTGTGGCCCCCCAGAACGAGTCCCTGGAGAGGCAGCTGCGGGAGCTGGAGGAGCGCTACACCCTGGAGACGGCCGGCTACCAGGACACAGTGGCACGGCTGGAGGAGGACATCCAGAGCCTCAAGGAGGAGATGGCCCGGCACCTGCAGGACTACCAGGACCTGCTCAATGTCAAGCTGGCCCTGGACATGGAGATCGCCACGTACCGCAAGCTGCTGGAGGGCGAGGAGAGCAGGTGATGGCACAGCGGGGACTCCACGTCCTTGGGGTCCCTCTGGGGTGTCCAGCTGGGTTGGGGACCATCCTCCAGCCCTGCTGCCCCAGCCCCGGGCGGGTGGAGCTGGGGGGGCAGCGGTACCCCGCACTCTTCCCAACACCCTGGTTGCTCCTGCAGGATCACCATCCCCGTGCAGAGCTTCTCCAACCTGCAGGTCCGAGGTGAGGCTGGGGGGGGGCAGGATGGTAGCACAAGCAGGGGTGGCTTCTGGGGGCTCTGTGGCAGGAGGTGCCACCTAGGCCATCCCTGCCCCATCCAGAGGGACTGGGATGTTTTTCTCTGAATCTTAAGGAACCAGGACTCCTGGTTTTCCCAGGATGGGGGGAGGAGGGTGCCATGGACATATCCCCCAGGCTGAGCATGTCCCCAAGGCTGAGCGTGTCCCCAAACCCATTGATGTGCCCAAGACTGATCACATCATCATGTCCCCAGTGACAACCACATCCTCAAGGCCAATGACATCCCCCTGGCCAATTGTGCTCCCCAAGGACAAGCCTGTCCCCAAGCTCAGTCACATCCCAAAACCACCCATGTCCCCATGGTCAACGACATCTCCAAGGTCAAAAATGTCCCCAGTGCCAACTGTGTCCCCAGGGCTAATCACATCCCAAAATCAGCCACATCCTCAGAGCCAACACTGTCCCTGAGGCTGGTTGTGTCCCCATGGTTCAGGGTTTTCCAGCCCAATCCATTTACTTTGGGCCTCTCCACCTGAGCATGGCTGGAAGGGCCATACCCTGACCACGGTGTCACTGCCTTGTCCTGACCTTGTCCCCCAGAGAACAGCCTGGACACCAAATCTGTGTCAGAAACCCACGTGAAGAGGAGGATCGTGGTCAAAACTGTGGAGACTCGAGATGGAGAGGTGGGAAATCCTCATCCTTGTCACCCACACTCCACCCCCTCTCCCCACGGGGTGTCCCCAGGAAACTTGTACATGGGACCACCCTCCCTGAGCCCCAGGAGCAGCCCAGGCAGGGAGCCAGTGATCCCAGTGCCCTGAGAGCACGGCTGGGCTGAGCCCGGCAGCTCAGAGAGAACACAGCTCCCTGTCACACGTGTCCCTGTCCCTCTCCCCGTCCCCAAGCTCATTGGAGCCCAGGCAGGCTCAGCCGGGAGCGGAGCCTGAGCCGGGGGTGATGGTCCCTCTCTCCCTCCGGCTCCAGGTGCTCAAGGAGTCCAAGCAGGAGCACAAGGAGGGGCCGTAGGGCGGACGATCCCGAGCTCCGCAGGTCCCGCCCGACGCTTCGAGGGAGCCCCGCGGGTGGGCACGAGGGGCGAGAGGAGCCGGCGGTGCCTCGGGGGGGGCATCTCCCTCCCCTGCACCCCTCGCCTCTCCCGCGTCATCCCGTGCCCAGGGACCCCCACACCCTGTTTGGGGCTGGCAGAGAGCAAAGCGCCCATCGGAGCGGGCACTGTGTGGGGCGGGGGTGGGCAGCACGCAGGTCCAGGCAGAGCCAAGCTCCCCGGCGGGATCCTGCCGCATTCCCACAGCACGGCGTGCCGGTGGTTTGGGGGCTGTTCCCGCCCCGGGTCTCCAGCTCGCCAGTGCCGATGGAGAGGATCCATCCTGTTTTGATCTCCATGCAGTGGCTGGAGAAGATGATGGTGCCAAGAGCATCTCCTGCACCCACCTTGCTGCCCTCTCTGGTCTGGGAGACCTCCCTGGATCTCCCCAGTACACCCTGACCCCCAGCACCCTTGGGTGGGGGCTGCAGATTGCAAGGCACCCACTGGAGAGGGACGCTGCCCTGTCACCAGGGGTTGGTGAGCTCAGCTGAGAGGCAGGGGCAGGAAAATGGGGAGGATGGAGAGGCAGGGGAGGAGGAAGGGGAGGATGGAGAGGCAATGGTGGGAGGAAGAGGACAATGGAGAAGCGAGATGCTCTTGGGATGGTGTCAGGGGGTGATGAAATGGGGATCAGGAGGGATTCCTGGAGGTGTCCAGGGTGGTTTGCGGGGGCAGTGGGGGCTGGGTGGCCTCAAGAACTTCTCCTGGCACAGAGCCCTGGCACTGTCCTGACCCCCACACTGGGTGTCTGCCACCAGGGTGTCCCCAACACTGTGGTGAGGACAAACAGATCTGAGGGGTTCATGGTGAGGTGTGACCCCTGGCCCTGCACTTGGGGGTCTCACACAGGGGAAAATGGAGAGAAAGGGGGTGCAGAGGAGGAGGAAGATGTTGGGGGCTCTCACAAACGGAGCCATCCCTGTCCTGCCTGTCCCACCTGGAGTCACACTGTGAGCCAGGGGGTCTGGGGACCAGGGCTGCCCCAGTCACAGCCCCTGCCACACACAGAACCTGAGCCCATTCTTCCATGGGCATTCAGGATGGGGTTGGAAGAAATCCCTTGTCCCTGGGCTGCATGTGGCCCTGTGCCCCCACCTGTCCTCCCCTAGACCACCCAGGGCATTGCCCAGCCCCACTCCCACCTTCACTGCAGCCACTGACCACGAGCAGAGCCTTCCCTGATGCCATCTGACACAGGAGCAAGGACCCAGCAGCACTCCCTGTGCCCTGCCAGCCCCTTGTGATGACACATCCCTGCTCTTGGATCCATCCCCTCATCCCTCTGTCCCCCTCATCCCCTGGCTCAGGTTTGCTTTGCTCCAGCTCCAGAAAGGCCATTCCTGGGGCAGGAGATGCTACAGGAGCCCAGGGCGCTGCCCAGGGTGGGAACCCAGGGGGAATCCAGCTTGGCCCCCATGAGCAGCCTCCCTTGTTATTAATTACTGACTTATTAATTGCTGAGCCTGTCACAGCTCAGGGTGAGGAATAAAGCTAATGAACACTGGTTGTTCCTGAATCCACCTCTCTGCAGCCAAGCCGTGGGGTTTGGGAATCATCTGGGCATTGGGGCCCTTTGGGGGCCCAAACTGAGCTCAGTGCTGTGTGGGGATGTGCTCAGGGCTGAGCCCCACGGCACGGACACGCTCCAGGGGCCAACACCCGTGAGGGACCGAACACGGGGAGGGGGAGCAGGGATAACACCCTGACCTGGCAGCCAGGCAGTGGGGTGGGAGAGACCCCCTTCCCAGGAGGGGAAGCAGGGATCTGCGGAGGGTTCTCCACCCTCCCAGGAAACTCCTGGGATCCTCTGCTGCTGTTGGGGCTGAGGGTGGATTTGAGATCCTGCACATCATAGACATAGTTCAAGTGCCAGGGCATTTTTGGGACCCTCAGTGCCCTCCTGGACAGTGACAGTTGTCTTGGGAATGCTGAAATCCCCAAGCCACATCCTTGGAAAAAGGGGATGAGCCTAGTGGGGATGTCCTGCTCCACACTGAGGAGCAAGTGGCCACGAAAACCCTGCAGAAATGCCACCACCTTTGGGGGACGTACAAGATAACATTGTCTGGCACAAACATTGACTCCCAACTCTGTGCTCAGTTGGATGAGTAAAAACCCTCAAAAATCAGACACATTTCTGAAGAAAATCACCTGATTAATTTGAAAAATATTTTTTGTCCTTCAAAAATGAAAAAAAAGTGTTTAAACCAAAATTAAAAAAAGAAAAACAGGTTTGCTCCAGCTAAGGAGCTCAAAGGAACATTGAAGGGTTCAGGATGCTGGGACTCAGTTCTCAGCAAGAAAAACAAGTTAAATAAGGGGAAAAGGGTGAGAAAAGCAACTATTAATTGAATTAAAATAGTTTGGTGGATCTTTTTATCAGCCTTTTAGGAAAACAACTCTAATAAATCACTGATGCGGACCAAGAACTCTGTAGAGCTTGGCCAGAACATCTTGCACCAGCTCCAAGCTTTCATTGGAAAAAAAAGGACTTTATTGAGCTTAAACCCCCACTGTCAGCCAGGAACACATCCCAGCAGTGTGAAATCCTGCCAGGAACAAATCCTGGCAGTGCGAAATCCCACCTGGAACAAATCCTGGCGCTGTGAAATCCCCCCTGTCCCCACTAAGCTGTGCCAAAACAGGGAGTTTCCCACATCAGTCCTCGGTGTCCTGCTCTTGCCCGAGGGCAGGGTGAGCAGGGGCTGGCAGAGATTGATTGGTGGTGGCCAAAGCATTGGAAACTTCCAAAGGGAGGATGATCCAAGTGCCCCGTGGGGGAGATGCTCCAGCCTGGCCAGGTTCCTGAGCGCCCACCAGCAGTGGCAGCCCGGGTGGGTGAGGATGAAGATACGACGATGATGAAGCCCATGTTTGCTCCCCACCAACCCTACCTGGGTGCCCAGGGTGGCAGGATGAAGATGATGAAGATGATGATGATGAAGCCCACATTTGAACCCCACAGCCCCTCAGCTCAGCTGTTGGCAGGTCAGGTCACACCACACACCCACAGACCAGGAAAGGCAAAGGAATGGCACCATAGCAGAGTGCAGGGACACAGATGTCCCCAAGAGAGGTGCCACAAAGCCCAACATTCACGCGTCAGGCCTCAGGGATGGATCCTGTCACCAGGTGTTGGGTGGTTCTTGTCTGCCAGGGTGAATCTGCCGTTTGCTGGGTTGGGTTTTGGAACAAAAAGGACCCGACAGTTGTCACTGGCATTGATTACACCTCCTAAATCCCCTGAGTGACCATGGACACAGGTGGAAAAGGAAAGGGACTATCCGGGTTTAGGTTTCTCTTTCACTGCCCAGCAATGTTTTCTTTCCCTTGGTTTTCTCCTCATCCAAGAGACTCTCCCATCCCCATCAGTGAGGACACCCTGCCCAGAGACCACAGCACCACAGCTCGGGAACTGAACTTTATTTGTGCAGAACTCGTGCTCTGGGTGATGCCAAGGTCAGGCCTTGAGTCTCTTCTGAGCCTCTTTTAGCCCCTGAACTCCCTCAGCCGAGCTGGAAACACTTCATCAGCTCCACCACCGTCCTTTCCTCCTTGCCTTCCTTTTCCAAGTGGGTGTCCAGGGTGTGAGGTTCCCTCCCTGCCTCCTGGCCTGGCTTTTCGGCAGCCCAGCAATCTCTGCTCAGGCCCTGCAGCTTCCTGAACAGATCCCGGCCGCTCTCCTTCTCCGCCTGGCTCAGGAGTTCCACGTTCAGCCCGAAGCGCCGGGTGCCCGCCAGGCCCTGCAGGATCTCCAGGACAGCAGTCCCGTCTCCAGGATGGAAGTTCTCTGCCAGCACCCTCAGGAATTCCCCCAGGAGGCCAAAGCCCACGTCAGCCCGGAAGATCCTGCCCAAGGCCTCCCCTCCCAGCTCCAGCAGAAACCGGTATTTCTCTGTCCCACTCTTCAGGCACCTGCGCCAATCCCTGTGGAATTCTGCAGCTGTTCCAGGCAGCTGATCCAGCTCCTGAAGGAAAAAGGAGTCACTCAGGTCCTTTTGCTTTGTTTCCCCTCCAAGGCTTTGGTCCCCCTGCCCCGATCAGCCCAAGATGTTTCTCACAGGGGCTTTGGCGGCACAAGGAGCTGCTGAGGGGGGAAACGGGAAGACAAGGAAATGCCAGGTGCCTCGAGCCCAGAGAAACCTGGGAACTCCAGGGGCAGAAGGGAAAGGTGGATGAGATGTGACACCTGGTGTGAACACAGACAGTTGTGGAGTGATCCTGACCCCAACCAGACCTGCTGTCCAGCCAGCAGGATTAATCCAAACCGGCCCTTTTCCATGCTGTGGATCATTAAGCTGTGGGTGAGGACGAGGAGCAGTGGCATAAACCAAAACACAAGTTCCACCTCAACATGAGGAGCTTCTTTCCATGGAGGTGGCAGAGCAATGGAACAGCTGCCCAGGGAGGTCATGAAGACAGTCCAAACCCACCTGGACATGTTCCTGTGGCACCTGCTCCAGGTGATCCTGCCTTGGCAGGGGGGCTGGACTGGGTGATCTCCAGAGGCCCCTTCCAACCCCAGCTGGGATTCTGGGATTCTGAGGAAGCACTGGCTGTGCTCAGACAGAGGCTGTTCCAGGGAGGATCCTGATGCACATCTCTGGGTTGCAGGAGTGTGGGCTGGGAGGGCTCTGCTCCCCCATTGTTCCTGCAGATCATGGGAGGCACTGGGAGCTCTGGGCCCAGGCTGTGCAGCCGCCATTCCCACAGGGATGGAGCTGACTCTTCCTGAGGGGGCCCAGCCCGACCCTGTGGGGATCCAAACCCTGATGTTCCAGGGTCTGGGAGGGCTGGCTCACAGTCCCTGAGTAACTCCCACATTCCAACTAACACCCAGACTGTTCCCAAGCCATTTCCAGTTGTGGAGGAGGCCCTGGAGTCTCCCCCTCACCTGTGGGATCTCCTCAGTGTGGGCAGGTGATGCCTTGGTTGGGGCTGCACAGGGATTCCACAACACATTCCTCCTCTGCCCCAGCCTGTCCTTCTTCTCCAGAGGCTTCAGGTGTGAGGCCAGCACAATGTTCCTGCAGGGAACAGGGATGGGAGGGACAGGGGCAAGAGAAAACACTCTGAGGCTCCGAGTTACTTCCATCCAGAGGCACTGGACAGGCTGCAGGAGTAGGGCCTTATCAATACAAGGACAAACCAGCTTAAAATTCCCTGGGAATCCTGTTATGGGGACTGGTAAGATGTTTGGGGTAGAAAAAGCCACTTTAAAATGTTTTCCTGCCTCTCAAGGATCAGGCAGTGACTGAGTGCAGGTGAATCCATGAATGAAATTTGACCTGGTCCTACAAAATGTGGTAAAAACCCTGGATCCACCTGTGGATGTCAAGGGACAGGGAGTCTCCAGACAGATCTGTATGGGATCCAGGACTTCAGTGGGGTTTGGGAGTCCCACATGGCTCTATAGGACATCCAGGAGTTCAGTGGGGTCTGGGAGTCCCACATGGATCTACAGGACATCCAGGATGTTGATGGGCACTGGAAGTCCCAGCTGAACCTGCAGGTGGACCCAGGAGTTTGGTGGGCACTGGGATTGCCTGGCACTGCTCCCCATGGAGCAGCCTTGCCATCCCAACCTGCTTCCAACACCCTGGACAGAGCAGTGACGGGACTGGGAGCAGGGACAGGCTGGGTAGGGGACAGGGGACATGTGTCACAACCCTCCTGTCACAACCTTCTGTTTCTGCAGCCCCAGCAGGGCCGGAGGGGTGTGGGGAGAGAGGAGGGGCTTGGAGTGGGAATGGGGACAGGGAACAGTATCCTGGAGAGGGGACAGGCCCTTCCCAGTGCTGGGCCACGACCGGGCACCACAGAGACCAGTCTGGGAGCAGGGACCGAGCTCAGCCCACACGGGGCCACCCGAGGAGATTTGGGGACAAATCTGAACCACAACCGATTGTCCTCGGAGCCGGGTCGTTCCTGGGATCCCGAGGCCGTTCCCGGGATCCCGGGACTGCTGCCCAGCCACTCCCGCCTCGGGCCCCTCTCGGAGCAGCTCCGAGTTCTCGGAGCCCCCCAGGACGAGCTCCTCCCGCACCTGAAGTCGCGATAGTCGGGGACGCCCTGGAGCAGCGCCCTCAGCTTGGCCTCGCCCTCCCGCTGCCGCCGCTCGTCCTCGGCCAGCGCCGCCCGCAGCTCCCGCTGCAGGGCCGGGAGAGCTGCCCCGGGATCCATCCCGGGATCCATCCCGGGATCCATCCCGGGATCCATCCCGGGA